>NW_020837972.1:13506521-13515468 GCF_003676395.1 Aethalodelphis obliquidens | reverse complement strand
GCGGGCCTCTCACTGTTGTGGCCTCTCCCGTTGTGGAGCACAGGCTCCGGACTTGCAGGCTCAGCGGCCATGGCTCACGGGCCCAGCCGCTCCACGGCATGTGGGATCTTCCCGGACCGGGGCACGAACCCGTGTCCCCTGCATAGGCAGGCGGACTCCCAACCACTGCGCCACCAGGGAAGCCCACAGCTGACTTTTTAAAGGTTGTTGCAGACTCAATCCTCCACCTACCTTTCCCCCTCCTTCAGTGAAGAAGCCTACCCAGAGCAGTCACGTGCCAGCCAGCCACAGTACTTGGCACTTGGGGAACTGAGATGAATAAAACATACTCCTGATTCCAAACAGCTGGTCTAGCTTTTATTCCACGGCCCTATTTTGTTCACCCATATGTTCGTCTCTTTTTACCTCCTCTTTTCTTCTCTCTTGCCCTTTCGTGTTTCCTCATCTTTCTCCTCCTGCAGCCAGCTCCTTCCTCCATTCCAGTGTTCCTCAAACTTACCAAGCTTATAAAGCCCAGTTTGAAAAGCCAGGCTCTCAGAGGCAGTAATCATAATGTAAAAAGTGTGGAACTGAAAACACAACACCTGAGGACCATTAAGCAAATCCCTATCTCCCGCCCCCCAACCCCGTGCCTGTTTCCCCAATGGTGAAAACTGAATATTAGACCAAGGACCAAGCCACGTGCTTTACACCTGTATCTCATTTTATTATCGCACCTACGCTAGTAAGTAGGTACTACTGACAGCCTCACTGCAGTTGGCGAAACTGGGGCTCGGAAAGCTAAGTATTATAAATTGTCTAATATTAAGCTGGGTTCAGTGAGCCAAATTTACACCTAATTCGATTTGCCTGGTTCCAGCCCTCGTACTTTTAACCAACCTGTCCCGCACTGCCCAAAGTAGGGCTGACTTAAGCATTTCCCCGGGGTAGGGGGAGAGAGGCACCTTGGTAACTAGAAAGCTAAACCGGGCTTTGCTCTGAGCCTCTCAGGAACTAAATAGAGAAGAGTACTCCATGGACCCAATGAATGGCTTTCTCATTCCAACCAGTGAAGACCTGAGGTTCAGAGACAGCTGGGGGAAGAGGGGCAGAATCTTAAAGGGAACTACAGCTCTGACAACAGCTTCTTAAGGCCCTTCTCCGCATAACTGTAGGGATAAAACGTCCTCAGGGCTTCGCCTTCCACAGCACCTGTCGGGATAACTTCCGGGAGCCGCGCTCCTCCCGGCGGCCCCTCCAGCCGCCCCCAAACCCCAGAGGTCGCCCCGCCCCTCTTCCAGGCAGCCCCACCCCCTCCCACTGCTGTCCCATCCCCGCCCGGGGTTGTCCGGCCCGCGGGAAAACGTACCTTCGTCCGACTCGCGGCCCCGGCAGCTGCGCTCGTCATCCTCGGCGCTCTCCAGCTCTTCGTCCTCCTCGGGGTAGTACTCCGGAGCCGGCGGCGCTCCAGCCGGGGCCGGAGCTGGAGCTAACAGCCCCGCAGCACTCATGTCGCCTCTGCCCGCAGCTGAGCGTGCCACCCGGGATCCGCGGCCGCGCGCCCTGTGGACTCCACGTCCGCGTAGCAGCGCCCGAGGGAGCCGCCAACTCGAAGAGCCGGAGCCGCCGCTACCCCTTCCCTGTCTTCGCCAAGCTCCGCCCCGCGCGCTCGCTCTCAGCAACGGGGACCTCGCGCCGGCGGCGACTTCCGGGTCGGGAGCTGCCCGAGGACCGCCTGACTCTGCTATCCTAGAGGGAGTAGAGAGGCCGCCTGACGCCCCCTTCGCCTTAACCCCATCTCCTTCATCGCCGTCTTTAAAATCCTCAACGGGTAGTGGAGAAAGGCGGAGACAGGCTCTCTGGAGTTAGGCAAATCCTTGGGTAGGCCCAACCGCGGCAAGGACCCCGAAGCTCAGAGGCCACTTTCGAAAACAGCCGCTAGGCGTCGCCTGGAGCCAAAACTAAAGAGGTTTTTTTTTTTTTAAGGGACTTGTGAGGCAGAAGATTTGAAGGGCTCTTGGCAGGTGGAGGTGGTCTCTTTAATTTAAACAGGTGAACGACATGAACCATCCCATTTATAGGTCGGGAAACCTAGACATTTAGAGTTCGTGTAATCATCCCGAAGAAAAGGAGCGTGGCTCCTCCTCTGACTGATTAGAGCTTTATTAAGAACTAAAATAAAAACGAGGATGCTAATATTCCATCCTGGGGTCAGTAAAACTGTATTTTCCCAGTCGGTGGGAGTCCTTTCTTTTTGTGTAGGTTTGTTCAATACGGTATTATCCCGACTTTACAGATAAGAAAAGAGCTGTCAATTGCCTTTAAAAAAAAAAAAAGCGTCCAGGCTGCCTTGTTTAGACTCTCAGACCCAGGTCCTCTACAGTACAGCTGCCTCATATTTCTCAGAATATAAATTTTTTAAAAGGTGGTTTTCCCCAATCCAATAACTTGCTAACCAACTCTGAACTGAGCAAGTGGAACATTTGCCTGCAGAAAGTTAATTAGGCTCAGGAAAGGAAGGTGCTAGCTGGTAACTTGGAAAACAAGAGAGTTGAATATCTGCATGAATTAATTTGTGTGATTATCTCTGAGTAGAAGGGGACACGGTGTTATAAGCTTTGCTTAATGAACAAATTGAGGATGTCCTTTGTCTTGGTGTGTGTAGCAAGAAAAGGGATGGTTAATGGTTTGTCCAAAGTAACCCTACTCTTTACGTTGCACCCAAGTCTCCATAGAAAAAAAAAAGTAACGTACAAGCAGTAAACTTGAACACAGATGTAAAAGCCAGACTGGAACCCAGTATTCTCATTCTCAGATCCTTTGTGACCAAATTTATCTCTGAATTGGCCCCCACAGAGTCTCCTCAAAGTGAAAAAATATATTCTCATCCCGTTTATTTTAACATTTGTTATTTTCTACCTTGTTGTAATTAAAATCTTGCCTGTACTTGTGAGGGATTCTTCCTCCCAACAAAACTCAAGAATTTTCAGAATGGAATGCTGCAATGCTAAATAAGAGGCATTCTCATGGCTCCCTGTGGGTCCACCGTCAACATTTAAACTAGAATTTCAAAGCTGTCTCTTGTCCAAAGGATGAAGTTATTTTCTTTATGCTGTTAGGTCACGTCTAAATTATTTGTAATTGACTATCTTGACCAACTTGCGTTTCCATCAATAGCAATAATCATAGACCAAACCAAGCACCAACATTTTAAAAATGAGAGTTCATCAATACAATGATATATCGATTTTTTTAAAAAAGAGTTGATATCATTGCTAATTGGTTTCCTTTCAAGACACTGGCATTTTTATCTTGCTAACATTTTGTCTTCTTTTTAAAAAATATTCATTTATTTATTTGGTTGCACAGGGTCTTAGTTGTGGCACATGGGCTCCTTAGTTGTGGCATGTGAACTCTTAGTTGCAGCATGCACGTGGGATCTAGTTCCCTGACCAGGGATCTAGTTCCCTGACCAGGGATCGAACCTGGGCCCCCTCCTTGTGAGCATGGAGTCTTATCCACTGCACCACCAGGGAAGTCCCACATCTTGTCTTCTTGGCTGCAAATAACATCTGTTAATGATCATGCATTTTTTTATATGACTAGACAGAACTGAATACTTGCGTTGTGAAAATCTACCCCATTTCTTCTGTCCATATTGCAACTGGTAGCATCAACACTCAGTAAAGGATGAGGACCTAGTCAAAAAAATTCTCTCATGACTTTAGTCTTACCCAACTTTTATAGTTGTCTAATATGATTTTGGACAGTCTGTAAAAATCAAGTTCCCTTAAAACCAAGTACCCTTTTTACCACCTTAAAATCACTCTACATCCCTTCCCAAAATGGCACTCAGTCACATCGCTCAGGAGACATCTACATCCAAATTCATTTTAGAGGAAGTACTGCCAGCACTCTTCTACAGGCCCTCTCTACCTACCCTAACACTCAAATCTTAAAGGGGAGCATCTTAATTGGAATGGGTATGATTTTAAAACACTAGGAAAAACATGAATAGTGTTTAGAACACAAATTTTGTTAGCAGGAGTTAAAAAAGAGTTAATGATGGAAAGTTTTCTAAGAGCTAAGTCCTGCATACATCTGACAATGCTTAGGAACAAACTGTGTTCCTGAAGTGAAACAATGTCTTCACAAAGTTCATAAACTTTAGGATTTAGGGGTGAAGGTAGCAGTTTTCAGTTTCCAGTATTGATTTAATCAACATATCCAGTTTCACAAAAAATATATAAAGAATGGCTCCGAGTTAACACCATGCACTTTCTCCCCTGGCAAGCTCCATCTTGCAGCTTGGATCAAGATGGGTCTCTGGTTATCACGAGTTGCACTTGGGTCAAAGTTCATTATACTTTGGCCACTAGTTCCCACAAAATCATTAAAATCATTTCCTGTGGCCCTGAAAAAGAGTATGTTGAACAGGCTTACTGAAGCCTTGCTAAAGCTAACAAGGGTTCCCCTACCACACAGTTCCTGTTCCTACTTGTCAAAATGATTATCATAACCCACAAAGTGAGTATTTCTTAAGTTTTGTCCTTGTACCTATCAAAATGTGCCCCGTCAGTGTTGAGTGCCTGTGTGCCGAGTATGCATCTAGTACATAGATTTTTTCCCCCCAACAGCATCAAACTAACGTCTCTAGAACGCAGTGCAAGTAAGGGCAACTCCCTTGCCAAAGATATAAAAGACTTTAAATCCAGGAAATTTACAAGTCCTGAGTAAATAAATGCCATTATTAATTTGTGGTAGAATTACTTAGAAAGCTGTGCCAGGTCTAACGGGGGAATGGGGGCCTCAAAGGCTCTAACATGGTGGTCCCAGGGAGTCCCAGAGGGCCTCGGCCTCTGGGAGTCTCCCAAGAAAAGTAAAGGCTCAGTGGGGAGTGCCATGAACTTTGACCCCAACTCAGCACAAACAAGGGAGACCGCACCCGAGGCGGGCCAGTGGGTAACTGAAGTTGCAAGCTCTTCCGCATCTGAGGAAACCCCGCCCCGTCCCGCACCGCCCACCTTCAACTTCGCCAATCCTTGGGCGCCATCGACAGCTCGGTGTCCCAGGCACCTCCAATCAAGTACCTATATCCGGCCCCAGGTCTGCGCCCCACGATCAGGGAAGGTCAGTAGAGAGCCTATCGGAGCCTGTCTGGGGGCGTGGTCGGGGGCAGGGGGCGGGCGGGCTGGGACGGCGGGGCGGAGCGCGCTCGGCGCAATCGGGTGCGATTGGCCACCCCTGGCAGGAGCCGCACCTCGGACAGCAGCAGCGGCGGCCGCGGGAGGGTCCGTGTGGCTCCCGGTGGTGGCGGCGGCGGCTGTGGGGACCTGCGTGAGAGAGTGGGACCCGACGCGGAGACCGCGGGCGGAGGTTCCGCGCGGCCGGACCCGACACTCAACGACTGGACCCGGGGATCCACCGGGGAACAAGCGGCAGAAGAGCGACTCGGTAACAAGTGTGGGAGAGGAAGCGGCGGCGGCGACGCCGGGCCCGGGGTGGTGACAGCAGGTCTGAGGTGAGAGCACCGGGGCGCGGAGAGGTGACAGAATGAGTCGGGGCGAGGGGACCCAGGGCGGAGTGGGGTCGGCGAGGACCCGAGTGAGGGGAGTTCCGGGAGTGGGTTTGACAGTCTGGACTGTGAAGAGGAGATCCCCAGAGGGGCCGGCCCCGCGGGTCTGAGAGGGAGACCCCGAGAGGACTTGGGACAGAGCGGGTGTGAAGGGAGGGGACCCCCAGAAGGGCTGGAAAAGTGGGTCTGAAGGGGCACCCCCAGAGGAGCCAGGACAGTGGTTCTCAAGGGAGGGTACCCTGAAATGGGCAAGGACAGCGGCTCTCAGCGGCAAGGGGACCCCGAGAGGGCTTGGGACAGCAGGTGTGTTGGAGGACCCCGAGAGGGGCTGGAACAGCGACTGTGACGGGGGACCCCGCGGGGGCTGGGGACCCGGGTCTGAGCGGGGACCCGGGGGGCGTGCGGTGGAGGCGCGGCCCCGCCCCGCTTGGGTGAGAAGAGGGGGCCTGGGTCCGGGTCGCGGCGCCGGGTGAGTCGGGACAGCCGGCCTCCGCTCCCCGGGTGCACTCAGCCGAGCTTCCTAAGGGCGGAGTGGGAGACAGGGGATCGCCTGAGCCCCCGTGACTCTGTGGGTGACTCTAAGGAAAGGGGATTATGTAATGAGACATCTTCTAGGAGAACGCGCAGGCTGGAGGGTCTGGCCGAAGCGCGGGGATCTTGGAAAGGGCAGGAGCGAGGGGCTGGGGACCTCTTCTCACTGGCCCCCTGGCTTCCCGTTTGTTTCTCCGAGTTGGGCTTGGATGCCTTGAAAGTGAGGGGCTTCCTGAACTCGATAGCTTCATCAGGATGAAAAAGTTGGAGAGGACTTCTTTAACTCACCGCAAACCGAGTGGAAAGGGAAAGGGACCCTTTTGGAGATGCAGGTTTTGGGTTAATTAGGCTGTTGATTTTGATAGACCCTGCCTTTTTCACTTCGGCTCAGCAGAGAGCTTAGAAAGTTTTTCAGGTTCGGCAGCACGTCCGTATCAGTGTTTACAATGCAGACTCAAAGGAACTATATACTAAGGTGGACTGTTTATCTTTGATGTGTTGGAAAGATAGTTGGAAGATCGAACTAAATTTTGAAAAGAGGTTTTGGAGTCGGCAAACTAACAGCACTTTCCAATTGGATTTCTAATTCTAAAAGCTACCAGGACTGAGTTTTAGACATAATTCCAGGACAGGCTAAGGATAGAGATAAGCCTATTTAAACCGGACACCGTACGCGCTGGTGGGAGGCAAGTGTGTGTCTATTAAAATGCTGAAACGAATAGTGGAAAGCGATAGGGGGTGGGAATTGGGGGGCAGCCTCCTACTTTGATGGATATGAAAATTAAACTAATGACCAGGCTAGTTGTTTGGAATACTTAGGATTGTTAATACCGCCCCGACTACTTCTCGAATGTTCTCTTGAATGCACACGCTTTGTTACGGTTGCACACAGCAGTTTTGCATTTGAATGTTTTAACCTCTTTTTCTCTGTGTTGCTTCTCCTCACCCCGTATCGCTGCGACGAGCTTCTTTTTCATAGAAGCAGACTTAGAAAATGATGGTTTGGGGGAAATACTAGGGAATGTAATTATTCTATCATTTTGCAGTTATTTAGATATCTTCTTTGTTTCAGGTTTAGAATAATGTCTTAGTGGAAGCCTTTGCCCATGTTCAGTAATGGGCAACTAAGAGGAAGAAAGGAATGCTGTACTGTTTTCCAAAGACATAATGTAGAAGGCTTACAGAGAACTGCCTATTTAAATCCAAGACAAAAATTACTGAAGACATCTTACATCAGGGTGATAATAAGTAGAGGGAATGTGTCATTTGAGGATTCTTATTTGATATTACCTGATGCAGAACAGTTTTTATATGGTTTCAGAGAGCATGGAGCTTGGTGTGGTTATGAAAATTCCACCAACTAGACGTCCTCCCCTAAGAAACAGAAGTTATGGAGGTGAGGGGAACAACACAAATACAAATTTAAAATATGAGACACTATATTTAAGATGTATTAAGTGTAATTTCTTTTACATTAAATTTATTTTTCCAGAACCCTAGGTAGAATTCAAGTAAAAGTAAGGTCAGCTAACTCAAGAGGGTTATTTACAAGGGGCATGTATTCCTTATGTAGGGCATGTAACCTAGGAGTTGGTATTTGGAAGGATTGGGAATCTCAGTAACAGTAATTCTGCAAAGTAATAGAAATGTTTAAATGTTTGAGCATATAAGCTCTTGCATCGTGCTTGTTAGCTCATTTCTGTCTGGTGCAAATGAAAAGTGTCATTGTAATAGAGTTTTTAGTGATAGGAAGGGTCTATAGTAACTATTCCCAGGGACAGGGGGTGGGGGTGGTGGGTAGGTTAGGAAGGTAGGAATTCTGTGGGAATTTATTTTCATTTGTTTCACAAAATAAAACTACACTTTGAGAAGCTATTAGTATGTAAGTTAGTTACACCTATGCTCATTTTAACTCTTTTCTTTTCAATTGAAAGATATAATCAAAAGAAGAGTTAAGAAGGAGCCTTACACTTCCATATGAGCGGTTATAGCCACCGGAGAATGCAGGTTCTTTTTGGTGTAGAGTTCTTAAACTATCCTTAGTCTTAGTTTAGCAGGATGCAAGTAGTGCCCAGTAAATACAATAACCCACTTTATACTTTCTTTACCACTTGAGTCATATACAGTCAAACCATTGTAATCTCAGAGTCTACCTTGGTATCTAATTTGGTTTAATGTTTAAGCCAACCTGAATAAAAGTTCTCATTGCTTGTCAGTGTTCATACTTGTTGGCTTCAGTGGTATGAGAGAATGAATGAAAACTAACTATTGGTACTTTAGAGTCTGTTTATTTAGAGTTTATTTTAGAGCCATTAAAAGCATCTTTCCTTTATAGTCTTTTCTTCCAGTCTTTGTTTCTTCCCTCCCCCTAAAAAGAAAGCACACTGACAGACAGACAGAGGGAAAGCTTCCATCGAAAAGTGCTTTGTGACTGTCCTAAGAGAAAACTTCTTTTCAATCTTCAGTGAGAGAGTCCCCTCAATCAGAGAGGATAGTTTTGAATTAGTAATTTTGAGTTATGGGATAATGTACAGTTTAGTTTTGTGATTATTTAATTATAACATCCATTTAATTGGTTACTTTGTCATTTGTAAGGATACATTAAAAGTTTGTTACTATTCTTAAACTCAGAGTGACCTTAGTAAAAAAAATTTAATGTCTAACTAATTATGGATTAGATGTGTTGAATATATGGGCCAAAACGTGATGTAAGTCATTTACAAGCTATGGGCAACCAAGTTAAAAACAAGTATTCAGAATTTTTATGATAGTAGGAATTAAATTGATAAATTTTATCATTCCAGGTACATGTTATTAAAGTTACCTAAATACTTTTTTTTTTTTTTTTTTTTTTTTTTTTGT
>NW_020837972.1:13269503-13506421 GCF_003676395.1 Aethalodelphis obliquidens | reverse complement strand
GCGGGCCTCTCACTGTTGTGGCCTCTCCCGTTGCGGAGCACAGGCTCTGGACTCGCAGGCTCAGCGGCCATGGCTCACGGGCCCAGCCGCTCCGCAGCATGCGGGATCCTCCCGGACCGGGGCATGAACCCCTGTCCCCTGCATCGGCAGACAGACCCCCAACCACTGCGCCACCAGGGAAGCCCTACCTAAATACTTTATAAATCAACCTAATGCATTTTTTTCTGCCTGACCTGAGATTTGTTAGAGACATTGGAGTATATTTAAAGTCTTTGTAAATTATTTCTATTTTACAACAGAATGACATAGGAGTCAGTTTTTTGATTTAACACAGATCTGCTCCTAACCATGGTCTGTCTCACAAATACACGTTTATCACCCCCAGAGTGAGTGAGAAAAGGAAGATGCCTTGGAATAAACATTTTACACCTAGCAAAACCTACTCCCATGTGGCCCATGTGGCTTTAGCTCCTAACCCTAGGAATTGACATACTGGTGTCTAATGTTTGGGGCCCTTTCACCTCACCCCTGGCCTCAGTGAAAATGATGGATACCAAAATCAACCCCATATTTGTTATGCTTATTATTTTAGTCAATTATCAAAGTACTCATTGGAAGACTTCAATTTTACTTCTTTCCACTATTTTTGATGGACAACGGGATAACCTTTTATTTCCAAATCAAACTAGGACTCTGCAGTATTTATTTTTATATGTGTCACTTTCTGTCTAGTAACACTGGCTTTGGTCCATAGCAATCAAGGCTTATGACAATTCAAATACATTTTATTTACCCATTACAATAGATGGCACTAATCAAGGAAGAATGCTCTTAAATAAAGTAATAACCTCATTAGTCTTGGGAGTAGGCACACAAAACAGAATTGGAGTTCATGGCCAATTTTCCATTCTATTCTGAACATTAGCCTTTACTTTTTGAAGACTTTGTGTGTAAATACACAAATATTTCCCCAAACCACATAAATATAGTTTTTAGCTGATCTGGGTCAAGACTTAATAGCAGAGATACAAAATTACATTATGCTTCACGTACCTTTATGCGTCCCGTGTCTCTTGTGAAAATTTCTCTTCTGTCACTGTATACCAGTTCCTTGTTTACATGTGTTTTTCTTTCACCAATTTGTGAGCACGTTGAGGTTAGAGATGGTCTTGATCATCTTTGCATCCCCACGCCAAGTATAGTACCAGGCACAGAGTATGAAGGATGCTCACTAGATGTCAACTGAATGAGTGAATGAATTAATAATCAGTAAATTAGTAGATTATATTTATGTTCACATTTAGTTTCTTTTTTTTTAGAATTTTATTTAATTTTTATACAGCAGGTTCTTATTAGTCATCAGTTTTATACACATCAGTGTATACATGTCAATCCCAATCGCCCAGTTCATCACACCACCACACCCACCCCCACACAGCTTTCCCCCCTTGGTGTCCATATGTTTGTTCTCTACATCTGTGTCTCGATTTCTGCCCTGCAAACCGGTTCATCTGTACCATTTTTCTAGGTTCCAAATATATGCGTTAACATACGATATTGGTTTTTCTCTTTCTGACTTCACTCTGTATGACAGTCTCTAGATCCATCCACGTCTCAACAAATAACCCAATTTCGTTCCCTTTTATGGCTGAGTAATATTCCATTGTATATAAGTACCACAACTTCTTTATCCATTCGTCTGTTGATGGGCACTTAGGTTGCTTCCATGACCTAGCTGTTGTAAATAGTGCTGCAATGAACATTGCGGTGCATGTGTCTTTTTGAATTATGGTTTTCTCTGGGTATACGCCCAATAGTGGGCTTGCTGGATCATATGGTAATTCTATTTTTAGTTTTTTAAGGAACCTCCATACTGTTCTCCATAGTGGCTGTATCAATTTACATTCCCACCAACAGTGTAAGAGGGTTCCCATTTCTCCACACCCTCTCCAGTATTTGCTGTTTGTAGATTTTCTGATGATGCCCATTCGGACTGGTGTGAGGTGATACCTCATTGTAGTTTTGATTTGCATTTCTCTAATAATTAGTGATACTGAGCAGCTTTTCATGTGCTTCTTGGCCATCTATATGTCTTCTTTGCAGAAATGTCTATTTAGGTCTTCTGCCCATTTTTGGATTGGGTTGTTTGTTTTTTTAATATTGAGCTGCATGAGCTGTTTATATATTTTGGAGATTAATCCTTTGTCCATTGATTTGTTTGCAAATATTTTCTCCCATTCTGAGGGTTGTCTTTTTGTCTTGTTTATGGTTTCCTTTGCTGTGCAAAAGCTTTGAAGTTTCATTAGGTCCCATTTGTTTATTTTTGTTTTTATTTCCATTACTCTAGGAGGTAGATCAAAAAAGATCTTACTGTAATTTATGTCAAAGAGTGTTCTGCCTATGTTTTCCTCTGAGAGTTTTATACTGTCTGGTCTTACATTTAGGTCTCTAATCCATTTTAGGTTTATTTTTGGGTATGGTGTTAGGGAGTGTTCTAATTTCATTCTTTTACATGTAGCTGTCCAGTTTTCCCAGCATCACTTATTGAAGAGACTGTCTTTTCTCCATTATGTATCCTTGCCCGCTTTGTCATAGATTAGCTGACCATAGGTGTGTGGGTTTATCTCTGGGCTTTCTATCTTGTTCCATTGATCTATATTTCTGTTTTTTGTGCCAGTACCATATTGTCTTCATTACTGTAGCTTTGTAGTATAGTCTGAAGTCAGGGGATCTGATTCCTCCAGCTCTGCTTTTTTCCCTCAAGACTGCTTTGGCTTTTCGGGGTCTTTATCTCCATACATATTTTAAGTTTTGGGGGTTTTTTTGGTTCTAGTTCTGTAAAAAATGCCATTGGTGGGCTTCCCTGGTGGCGCAGTGGTTGAGAGTCCGCCTGCCAATGCAGGGGACACAGGTTCGTGCCCCAGTCTGGGAAGATCCCACATGCCATGGAGCGTCTGGGCCCGTGAACCATGGCCACTGAGCCTGCGCGTCCGGAGCCTGTGCTCCACAACAGGAGAGGCCACAACAGTGAAAGGCCCGTGTACCACAAAAAAAAAAAAAAAAAAATGCCATTGGTAATTTGATAGGGATTGCATTGAATCTGTAGATTGCTTTGAGTAGTATAATTGTTTTCACAATGTTGATTCTTCCAATCCAAGAACAAGAACATGGTATATCTCTCCATCTGTTGATATCATCTTTAATTTCTTTCATCAGTGTCTTATAGTTTTCTGCATACAGGTTTTTTGACTCCCTAGGTAGGTTTATTCATAGGTATTTTATTCTTTTTGTTGCAGTGGTAAATGGGTGTGTTTCCTTAATTTCTCTTTCAGATTTTTCATCATTAGTATATAGGAATGCAAGAGATTTCTGTGCATTAATTTTGTATCCTACAACTTTACCAAGTTCATTGATTAACTCTAGTAGTTTTCTGGTGGCATCTTTAGGATTCTCTATGTATAGTATCATGTCATCTGCAAACAGTGACAGTTTTACTTCTTCTTTTCCAATTTGTATTCCTTTTATTTCTTTTTCTCCTCTGATTGCCATGGCTAGGAGTTCCAAAACTACCTTGAATAATAGTGGTGAGAGTGGACATCCTTTTCTTGTTCCTGATCTTAGAGGAAATGCTTTCAGTTTTTCACCACTGAGAATGATGTTTGCTGTGGGTTTCTCGTATATGGCCTTTATTATGTTGAGGTAGGTTCCCTCTATGCCCACTTTCTGGAGAGCTTTCATCATAAATGGGTGTTGAATTTTGTCAGAAGCTTTTTCTGCATCTATTGAGATGATCATATGGTTTTTATTCTTCAATTTGTTAGTATGGTGTATCACATTGTTTGATTTGTGTATATTGAAGAATCCTTGCATCCCTGGGATAAATCCCACTTGGTCATGGTGTATGATCCTTTTAATGTGTTGTTGGATTCTGTTTGATAGTATTTTGTTGAGGATTTTTGCATCTATATTCATCAGTGATATTGGTCTGTAATATTCATTTTTTGTAGTATCTTTGTCTGGTTTTGGTATCAGGGTGATGGTGGCCTCATAGAATGAGTTTGGGAGTGTTCCTTCCTCTGCAGTTTTTTGGAAGAGTTTGAGAAGGATGGGTGTTAGCTCTTCTCTAAATGTTTGACAGAATTGTCCTGTGAAGCCATCTGGTCCTGGACTTTTGTTTGTTGGAAGATTTTTAATCACAGTTTCAATTTCATTACTTGTGATTGGTCTGTTCATATTTTCTATTTCTTCCTGGTTCCGTCTTGGAAGGTTATACTTTTCTAAGAATTTGTCCATTTCTTCCAGGTTGTCCATTTTATTGGCATTCTGTTGCTTGTAGTAGTCTCTTAGGATGCTTTGTATTTCTGCAGTGTCTGTTGTAACTTCTCCTTTTTCATTTCTAATTTTATTGATTTGAGTCCTCTCCCTCTTTTTCTTGATGAGTCTGGCTAATGGTTTATCAATTTTGTTTATCTTATCAAAGAACCAGCTTTTAGTTTTATTGATCTTTGCTATTGTTTTCTTTGTTTGTATTTTATTTATTTCTGCTCTGATCTTTGTTGTTTCTTTCCTTCTGCTAACTTTGGGTTTTGTTTGTTCTTCTTTCTCTAGTTCCTTTAGGTGTAAGGTTAGATTGTTTATTTGAGATTTTTCTTGTTTCTTGAGGTAGGCTTGTATAGCTATAAACTTCCTTCTTAGAACTGCTTTTGCTGCATCCCATAGGTTTTGGATTTTCGTGTTTTCATTGTCATTTGTCTCTAGGTATTTTTTGATTTCTTCAGTAATCTGTTGGTTATTTAGTAACGTATTGTTTAGCCTCCATGTGTTTGTGTTTTTCACATTTTTTTTCCCTGTAATTGATTTCCAATCTCATATCATTGTGGTCAGAATAAATGCCTGATATGATTTTAATTTTCTTAAATTTACTGAGTCTTGATTTGTGACCCAAGATGTTATCTATCCTGCAGAATGTTCCGTGCGCACTTGAGAAGAAAGTGTAATCTGCTGTTTTTGGATGGAATGTCCTATAAATATCAATTAAATCTATCTGGTCTATTGTGTCATTTAAAGATTCTGTTTCCTTATTTATTTTCATGTTGGATGATCTGTCCACTGGTGTAAGTGAAGTGTTAAAGTCCCTCACTATCATTGTTTTATTCTGAATTTCCTCTTTTTTGCCTTCTGTATTGAGGTGCTCCTATGTTGGGTGCTTATATATTTATAATTGTTATATCTTTTCTTGGATTGATCCCTTAATCATTATGTAGTGTCCTCCCTTGACTCTTATAATATTCTTTATTTTAAAGTCTATTTTATCTGATATGAGTATTGCTACTCCAGCTTTCTTTTGATTTCGATTTGCATGGAATATCTTTTTCCATCTCCTCACTTTCAGTCTGTATGTGTCCCTAGGTCTGAAGTGGGTCTCTTATAGACAGCATATATATGGGTCTTGTTTTTGTATCCATTCAGCAAGCCTGTGTCTTTTGGTTGGAGTATTTAATCCATTCACGTTTAAGGTAATTGTCGATGTGTATGTTCCTATTACCATTTTCTTAATTGTTTTGGGTTTGTTTTTGTAGGTCCTTTTCTTCTCTTGTGTTTCCTACTTAGAGAAGTTCCTTTAGCATTTGTTGTAGAGCTGGTTTGGTGGTGCTGAATTCTCTTAGCTTTTGCTTCTCTGTAAAGCTTTTGATTTCTCCATCGAATCTGAATGAGATCCTTGCCCAGCAGAGTAATCTTGGTTGTGGGTTCTTCCCTTTCATCACTTTAAGTATATCATGCCACTCCCTTCTGGCCTGTAGAGTTTCTGCTGAGAAATCAGCTGTTAACCTTATGCGAATTCCCTTGCATGTTATTTGTCGTTTTCCCTTGCTGCTTTCAATAATTTTTCTTTGTCTTTAACTTTTGCCAGTTTTATTATTATGTGTCTTGACGTGTTTCTCCTTGGGTTTATCCTTTATGGGACTCTCTGAGCTTCCTGGACTTGGGTGGCTATTTCCTTTCCCATGTTAGGGAAGTTTTTGACTATAATCTCTTCAAATATTTTCTCAGGTCCTTTCTCACTCTCTTCTCCTCCTGGGACCCCTATAATGCGAATGTTGTTGCATTTAATGTTGTCCCAGAGGTCTCTTAGGCTGTCTTCATTTCATTTCATTCTTTTTTCTTTATTCTGTTCTTCAGCAGTGAATTCCACCATTGTGTCTTTCAGGTCACTTATCCATTCTTCTGCCTCAGTTATTCTGCTGTTGATTCCTTCTAGTGTATTTTTCATTCCAGTTATTGTATTGTTCGTCTCTGTTTCTTTGTTCTTTAATTCTTCTAGGTCTTTGTTAAACATCTCTTGTATCTTCTCGATCTTTGCCTCCATTCTTTTTCCGAGGTCCTGGATCATCTTCACTATCATTATTCTGAATTCTTCTTCTGGAAGGTTGCCTATCTCCACTTCATTTAGTTGTTTTTCTGGGGTTTTAGCTTGTTCCTTCATCTGGTACATAGCCTTCTGCCTTTTCATCTTGTGTATCTTTCTGTGAATGTGGTTTTTGTTCCACAGGCTGCAGGATTGTAGTTCTTTTTGCTTCTGCTGTCTGCCCTCTGGTAGATGAGGCTATCTAAGAGGTTTGTGCAAGTTTCCTGATGGGGGGCACTGGTGTTGGGTAGGGCTGGGTGTTGCTCTGGTGGGCAGAGCTCAGTAAAACTTTAATCCACTTGACTGATGATGGGGTGGGCTGGGTTCCCTCCCTGTTGGTTGTTTGGCCTGAGGCAACCCAACACTGCTGCCTACCTGCGGTCTTTGGTGGTGCTAATGGCGGATTCTTGGAGGGCTCACGCCAAGGAGTACTTCCGAGAACTGCTGCTGCCAGTGTCCTTGTCCTCAGGGTGAGCCACAGCCACCCACCGCCTCTGCAGGAGACCCTCCAACCCTAGCAGGTAGGTCTGGTTCAGTCTCCCCTGGGGTCACTGCTCCTTCCCCTGGGTCCCGATGTGCACACTACTTTGTATGTGCCCTCCAAGAGCAGAGTCTGTTTCCCCCAGTCCTGTCAGAGTACTGCAATCAAATCCCTCTAGCCTTCAAAGTCTGATTCTCTAGGAATTCCTCCTCCCGTTGCCAGACCCCCAGGTTGGGAAGCCTGACATGGGGCTCAGAACCTTCACTCCAGTGGGTCGGCTTCTGTGGTATAAATGTTCTCCAGTTTGTGAGTCACCCACCCAGCAGTTATGGGATTTGATTTTATTGTGATTGTGCCCCTCCTACCGTCTCATTGTGGCTTCTCCTTTGTCTTTGGATGTGGGGTATCTTTTTTGGTGAGTTCAAGTGTCTTCCTGTCGATGATTGTTCAGCAGTTAGTTGTGATTCTGGTGTTCTTGCAAGAGGGAGTGAGAGCACACGTCCTTCTACTCTGCCATCTTGGTTCAGGCTCCCCACGCTTAGTTTCTTATCTTCACTGAGGGCTTTTAGTACATCAGAAGGGTGTTAAAATAGTGATTCTGTTGGAACACAAGAACAAATGTTAGCATTATTTATCTGCCATGTAAGAAACAGCATGATAGTGTGAATTGGAAAGAGAAAGGGCCTCAGACTCAGAGAGACCTAGGCACCTATTTTCGCTTTGTCACTATGCCAGCTGGCTTACCCTTGTTAAGTTACTTAAGTCTTTAAAGCTGTCAATTCTCTCATCTATAAAATAAGAATACGGAACTCACAAGATTCTTATAAGGAATAAATGAAGCAATTTATGTAAAGCACCAAATGCAGTGATAAATGCATAGGAAGTGTTTAATAAGTGGTAGCTGCTTATTATTTTAATCACTTGAAACAATTTTTTAGTGCTGTTTTTTGCTTTACTCTCAGTATCTAATCACTTGCTGAATCCTACAGCTCCTGGCTCCAAAAAGAATAATTAAGAGATTCATACATAGGGAAACTGAGCCTCAGGGTGAGTGACTTCCCAAGGCCATACAGACAGAGATAAACTTGACCACTGTGGCCTAGATCTGTTTTTTCAACTGAAGACACTTTTTACTTTATACCTCTTAAAGGTCCAAGAAAGAGCTAATGAGAGCCCTAATAATGGGCTAGGGAAGGACTGTGACAATTTTCCGGCCTCCTCCTTTTTCGTCCTTCCTATATACACTGTTGCTCTCTTATTTCCCCCTAGGATACAGCTGTGATTTTGTCACTCCTGTGTTCAAAACCTTTAATACCCCTTGGCCTACTAAATTCAGTACAGATTTATCAACCTGTTTGGGGGCTTTGGGATTCCTAGAGCCCCATAATCTATCTATACCTGTATCTATATATCTATGTCTGTCTCCTGTGCCCTGGCCAGAACAGCCTGCTTACAGTTAACCACTTACTGATTTGCCACCTTCAGGCGTTTATTCCTGCCATTTCTTTTCCCTAGAATGCCTTTCCTGTTCCTCATACTTCAGACCTCCTTTTTTTTTGGCTGTGCTGCGTGGCTCGCATGATCTTAGTTCCCTAACCAGGGGTGGAACCCAGGCCCTGGCAGTGAGAGTGCCAAGTCCTAACCACTGGACTGCCAGGGATTCCCCAGACCTACTTTTAATGCCATCTTTCTTGGGCCCTTCTCTGATCATCTTTTTTGCTACTCTCTCCTTTAAATTCCCTAAGTACTTTCTTTGTGTATTTTCTTATTACACTAATATTCTCTGTGATCATACATTATAGGGTTTGTATTTGTCTGATTCTTCCTAAATGTCCATCTTCTTGATTTTAAAAGGACGGTGTCTTACACATCTAACCAAGCGTCTTGTAACTAGTATCTGTTCAATAAATATTTGTCGAATCGTGTTAAATTTAAACACTTGTTTTAGGTTCAAAAATAATGTTTAAATATAATTATTGCTACCAGTGAAGATAACGGATAGTTCTTAAGTGAAGAACTTACTTCTGACCCTGACAGTTGGTAAATTGATGCCACTGGTAGCAAGTATTTGGAAACTTGTATGTCCACATTCAGCATGATAATATTCCCTGAAGTGGCCTTTGAGTGTTGGGGATTTGTTGTTTTGTTTCCTTAAGTGATGTTTTTATCTGTAAGGAATGGGTTCCAACTTCAGGTCTTTGGACGTCTGTTTACCTTCCTCCAGGTATTAGGAACAAGTGAAATAAGATTTTCGGTCATTTGCAACAGAACGTGGTGTTCAGTTGAGTCAGAGATGGAGGCTGGGGGAGCTCTATTACCCTGGTCTTCCAAAGGGCAGTTCCTTACTTTGTGATACAAGCAACTTGCAACTGTGAACAAATAAGCTTATTATCCTTATCTTTCATATTGTATTCTTCTCCATATTGGGGAGAGGACACCATTCTGACACACCAGATATTTTATTTATGTCTTCGTTTGTCTTATATCCCTACACTAGAATTTGGACTCCATGAGAGCAGAGATTTTTTTTATTCATTGCTGTCTCCCCAACTCATAAAACAGTGCCTACCTAGCATGTAGTAGTTGCTCAATAGAGATTTATTGACTGACTAAATAGATGAATTTGGCTCTGGGAATTCCTCCAATATGTTGGCTAAAAAGAAGGTTTCGTTATTTGAAACATAGGAAGTAAAATCCTAAGGAAATAAAGCATGTCTGGGAAGAGTAGAGTTTATCTGTGTATTTTATTCTCTGGGCTTTACTTTTTTTTTTTTTTGGAGCAGGCTTGAATTTAGTGTATTTTTGTTATATTGAATACAAATAAAAGCCATTCCTACCACGACATCATACATCCAATATGACTGTGTCCCAGTCTGGCTACAGGCAAAGAAAGCTATGTTCATTGTAATAAAATCTAATGGAAGCTGCTAAAATGGCCCTTAGGCGGTAAAGGCTTGTAAGACCAAAATTATAACAAAATTCAGTACAGGGGCATTATCCCATTAAAAGCACTTCACTTGTTTTTCTTATATCCTGATATTAACCCTGAAAATTGGTCAAATCAAGCTCCTGATGTTAATTTGAGGTTATCAGTTTTCTGCATGTACAAGTAATTGGGTTTGAAATGTGTTTTAAGCTTGAATTAAAAGAACTTAGTCATTGGTGACTCATGGTGAGAAGTTTTTCC
Source organism: Aethalodelphis obliquidens (assembly GCF_003676395.1). Classification (NCBI taxonomy): domain Eukaryota; kingdom Metazoa; phylum Chordata; class Mammalia; order Artiodactyla; family Delphinidae; genus Aethalodelphis; species Aethalodelphis obliquidens. The sequence continues at coordinate 13,496,347 of NW_020837972.1, read as the reverse complement.
TTTTCCCTGCTGGAACATATGCCGCTGCCTCCAACCTGGCATTTTGCAAACATTGAAAACATAAAGAATTCTGATTTTATGTACTAGGTTCTGGAAAAATTCTTTTAACTTTAAGGTAGCGTGGCCTTAATTACAGTGCTTTTTAGTAATAAGCACTACAATCGACCTTCCAAATTTCCATACAAATTTCTTTAGTCTCTGCCTTTATGGAAGTTTTCTCATTACATATGAAATAGTCAAAAGTCTACTACATGGTGTATGAATGACCACAGGGACTTTGTTTTGTTCATTACTGTGTTCCTAAGAGCTTAGAACAGAGCTCTGCACAGAGAAAGCAATTAATACGTATTTGTTGAGTGAAGTCACATACCTTCCTAATAACAGTGCATCTTAGAAAAATCATGAAAGTATTGACATAAATTTTCTCCAGCCCTTTTGAATTAGGTAATTACCAATTCACAATCAACCTAATTTGGGAGGCTCTTGGTGTTAGCCCAAGGTAGTTCTGCCCTAATAGTTCTCAGCATTGATTGTGCCAACCTGAAATCTCCTTCAGTGGTTCAGTTACCAAAGGAAGGGTGAATCGGCAACACCCATAGGCAGTTGCACCTGTGGGAACCGATGGGCGTCATAACAGGAAATACTTCAACTTGCAATACCGATAGTAATGAACAGCGCCCAGGTCCTGCTGTTTTTATCTGCAGTTCCTTTTTTTAGGATTGTACAAGGTTTTCTTTGAGTTTTTTTTAAATATAAGTTTAGAAGAGTATTAACTTTAAATGTGAAAATTAAAATGTGAAAGGTTACTGGCATTTTCTTCATTATCAAGGAATTGGTAAGGTGTCCTCCTTTAAGTAAGTTCTTTCTTTACCTTCTATTGTTGTGTCCCCTGAAACCTCACTCTGGCACACAGGAAAGGGGGAGATGCAGGGTACGTAAATGTGCAATAACTAAAACTTAAGCTGATACTATCCATAATAACAGCCAGTTCTGATATTTATATGATACCATAACGGTAGGCATTGATAGAATTTCATAAATTTAACTGTAAGATTTGTTTAGCTTGAGCCAGTTTTCCTCTGTTGTAGGGACTGGAGGAAAAGAATCAGGAAAAGTTCTTTACAAAATGTCGAAATGTAAAGCTGTATAAAATGCTGTTGGCGTTAACTGTGTGACGAGGAAGTATTCTCTGTAAGCCTCATTTATAAAACTGTGTCTATAATAACTTCCTTTCTCAGGATGAAGGTGCTGATAGCATGGTCTTGTTCTTATGACTTAAGTGTAGTTCAGTTTTATCTTTCCTAAGTGAATAAGAGGCAGCCTTTTAAAGAAAGCCATCTCCGGGGCAATTTTAACTGATTGCTGTAGCTAAATAAAGAATTTTTAAAGTCTTTAGTATGTTGGATTGGGAATGTAGGACAGGCATTTGAGAAGATCTACTGAGAGTAAGCTTGGTGTTTTGTTTTACATTTAATGTTTTATTATAAATATGGTTTCTGTCTAAACATAGCTAATAAACTCTGTTGAGTTTCATGTGAATATTTATGGCCTTAGCTCAAAGTCCAGCTGAGAGTAATCAACCTCAAAAGTCACTGGATTCATATGCTCTATTTATTTTAATTTGTAGTTTGATATTCTACAAATAAATATTAGTGGGAATTTTTTTCAAAGTGTTTGATTTTTCCTTACTCCTAGGTAAGTAAGGTAAATACTGAGCCACAAATAAAACATCGAAATCTTGCCAGAAGAGTCTTTTAAACAAAAATTTTAAATATATTTAAGGACATCTTTATTAAATGGATGCAGTTTATGGTAATGAATTATATTATTACTGTAAGACAGTATTTCAGAATTAAGCTACTCAAAATGGCACACTATTCATCCTGGAGATCTTAAAAAATAACAAGGCCACTTCCTATTTTTCTTCTTTTACAGAAAGGGATAAAAGGAAAGCAGAACAGTTTTTTTTTTTTTGGTTTTTTGTTTGTTTTTAATGTAATACCACATTTAGAGGCAGAAAAGTCAGAAGATTTGATCACATTTACTTTGTTTTGTAATTTTTTTCTTTGTTTAGTATGTAAGGATAGTTACTTATTAAAGTACAAAAATAAAATATCTTAAAATATCTTAGGCATGAGGTAATAATTTGTGGGACTCTAGTCCGTGAAGTGAAATCAGATGAAGTAGGCAAGTAGATAAAATTTTTAATATCATAGTTTGTATGTCAGAAAATTCACACAAAATATTTTATAAACCAGGAAAGCTACCTTAATAGTTTTTTTCCCAAATTTACTAGGCTCTTGGAACAAGGTTTAAATGAAATGTGTATAACCCTGACTTCTAAACTCCTAGTATTTTATATGTTAGATGTGTAAATTAAAGTCTTACAGTTGTACATAGGATACATTTTCATTCAAGAAGCATTGCAGTGGATATTACTGATTTGGGGACACAATTCTATCTTACATATAGAAAAGGAAATTAAAACCTTCAAAGAATCTTTGAAATATGATCATATAGCATGATTTTTTTCCTTATGATTTATGAATGTTAAAGACCTAAAAGTACGAATTAGGTAAATTTCAGTACTCATAGATAAGGAGGACTTTTATGGTTGTCTGAGCATTATATTAGCACTCCAGAAGTATCCCAGTCAGAGTTTGCATGGGGGTGGGGCAGAGGAAGTTGCTGCGGCTTCACAGTAGTGACAGGTTATTGCAGATTGTATGGCTGCCTGCCAAAACACCACTAGTTGGAGGGAAAAGTGGTAGTTACTAATTGCATCCTATTAATTTGTACATGTTTATTTAACCAGTTATAACTGTTTGCTGGTTTCATACACAGATGACAAGTTTTAAGCTTCTGAATTACTTGACATGTGCTAAATCTTCTTAAGTTTACCATGGTCATATCCGTTATCTTCAGTCTGCAGAGATCCCACTGACTCTTTTGTGAAAGACCATGTGTTAGCAGAAAAAAAGCGGGGGTGAGGGGAAACAGAACTTGAAACTATAACTGCTTTACTCTCTAGTGAAGAGTGTTGCGGAGTTAAAATGTAAAGTGTCCAGTCATATTTAGACAATTTCTATAAAAACTATAAAAAAGTAATCATCTCTTGTGAAGGAGTTCGCAGTTCTCAATTGTTCTAGTTCAGCTTGAAATTGAGATTCTTACTGTTGCAACATAAAAGGAAGCTTTGTGGAGGAAATATAACATCTCTGCCCAGATGCATAAGGAGGAAAGTTATTTTTAAGAGTGTTTTCTTATGAATATATGTTATTCATAAGAGAAGAGAAGTATTTTAAAAAGCTAGTTTCTATTTCAGGGTCATTGGTAGGAGTTATGTAGGTTGCTCAGGTCACTGGAATTCTATCAAGAAAATACTTTTTTTTTTTGGCCACACCACACAGCTTGGGGGATCTTAGTTCACTGACTAGGGATTGAACCCATGGCCTTGGCAGGGAAAGTGTGGAGTCCTAACCACTGGACCACCAGGGAATAACCAGAAAACACTTTTTTAAAGCATTCTGATGTCACTAATCAGCCTAATTCGTCTTGGCCTGGCTGATCTAAGTAACTTTTTTTTTTTAATGTGAATCAAATTAAGATATTGAGGTCCTGTCAATACCATGAAACAGTCATGTAATATGTGTCCTACTACAAGAGGAGACAGTTCCCTCCCATTTCATAGCAGTGTCCCACTCTCCTTCAGAAATAGAGTGCAGTGTCTTCAGTATAAGGAAAGGTGAGAAACGAGTCAGGGAATCTGTCCATTTGTGTCACTGATGCTTCCTCCCAAACCCTTTTACACAGTGAACAGCATGCCCTGGTTCCTTATCTCTCACTTTTGGTTTCGCTCACATATATTTGGTCTTGGCAGTATAATCTAACGATTCACAAGAGCGTGTCAGATGCACACATCTGCCACTTACTAGCTCACTAGCTTTGTGACCTTGTACAAATCCCTTAACTCCCAAAGCCTCAGTTTCTTCAACTGTAAAATGGGCAAAATCATAGTACCTACCTCACAAGATTGCTGTGAGGGTTAAATGAGATTGTGTACGAAAAGCACAAGTCCAATTGGCCACACATGGTAAAGGAAGAGCTCAGTGAGTGATTGTAAATAGGGTTATTTTTGCTATTTGGGGACATTTCAAGTCTTGTTCACAGTTCTACTAGCAAATGATCATGAGAAGAGATATAAAACAATGCATGCAATCATGTACAGATAGTAGGGTCAGCGTTGCAATAATAGAATTTGAAAGGACCGTGGGAGCATGTGAATGAAATCTATAAATCTTCTTTATGCCATTTCTGTGCTTACTACTCATTCTAAGGGGAGAGTGGAAGCGGGGAGGAGATGACTGTAGACTTAAATATTTAGTCAAAAAAATGAGTCTGCTAAATTTAGCATTAGTAACGTTTTTCTCCTTGTTTTTCACTTCAGAGGGTTTCTTCCCAATTTGATAGCACAACTCAGGAAAGCAGCATGGCAAAGTGTTGATTTCTTAATTCATTTTCTCAAGAGTTGGTTTTCTTCTGACTGGATCACTACCAGATGAAGTCAGGATTGTGTTTCAAGATTTTAGATCAGCTAAAAAAAACAAGTTGGGTTTTTTGGGGGTGGGTTGGGTTTTTTTTGTCTTTTTTTTTTTTTTTTTGTCAGAGGGGGACTAGGACCAGACCATAAGAATACACACTTGAGTATAAAGAAGAATGTTTTTCTCTTTTCACCATGTTAGTCTCTGGGGGCTCATATCCTGTAATGGGTTAATTAACTTTGTACTGAAAAAATATTGAAAAAACAACTAATTTTTACCTAAGCGGATTTTCATGGGGCTGTGTTAGCAAAGCAGTTGTGAAATTTGGGGGGCACCTGCAGTAAATTTACTAAACAAAACAATGAAACTACTTAATAGGGTACTTGAAAAACATTTAGGCCTTGTGAATGTATTTCTAGCGTTTGAAATGTCCAGGTCTTAATCTGTGGTATGACCCTTCTACCTGGTAGCCAGTCCCTGGATTAGTCTATGCCTCTTCCTTGTTTCTGGTACCCCCTAATTTTACAGTCTCAAGGCCCATCACATTGCCATTAAGATACATTAAGATCTACCTGTGTGCACCTATCCCACTCAGACCCCTATCCCCTCATTCCTGGATTGCCTTCCATCACTTCCATCTGTTTTTTCCAACTCTTCCTGATTAACCCTCTTTAAATGCTACTACTTTCAGCACGTCTCTCCCCTTATCCGAAAGATTCATTGGTCCTCTGTTTTCCACCACATTAAATCTAACCTCTTCTGCCGGACTTTTGACGCCCTTTCTAATCTGTCCCACACTGCTTATCCAACTTCATTTCCTATGTTCCTTGGCCCATTCTTTCTGCTCTGTTGAAGTCAGTCTGTCTCTCAAACACTGTACTGATTCAAGTCTGTGCCTCTGGTACTATTTACTTCACTCAAAAAGCCCTCCTCCCTTCTCTCTGTCTATTTAGATTTTACCTTTTCTTCAAAACCCTGTGTAAAGTTTACTTCTTATTTGCTTTTCCTAACTTTTCCTATTTCAGCTCATACTGTTTTGCTGCAAACTCCCAGGTGATTTTATTTTTAATTGAAGTATAGGTGATTTACAATGTTGTGTTAATTTCAGGTGTACAGCAAAGTGATTCAGTTATACATACATATATATCTATTTTGTTTTAGATTTTTTTCCCTCATAGGTTATTACACAATATTGAGTATAGTTTCCTGTGCCATATAGTAGGTCCTTGTTGGTTATCTATTTTATATATAGTAGTGTGTATATGTTAATCCCAAACTCCTAATTTATCCCTCTCTGCCCCCTTTCCCCTTTGGTAACAATAAATTTGTTTTCTACCTCTGTGGGTCTATTTCTGCTTTGTATATAAGTTCATTTGTATCTTTTTTTTTTTTTTTTTTTAGGTTCCACGTATAAGTGGTATCATATGATATTTGTCTTTCCCAGGTGATTTTTTTTTTTTGGCTGCGTTGGGTCTTCGTTGCTGCACGTGGGCTTTCTTCTGGTTGCGGTGAGCGGGGGCTGCCCTTCTTTGAGGTGCGTGCGCTTCTCATTGCGGTGGCTTCTCTTGTTGCGGAGCACGGCCTCAATAGTTGTGGCATTTGGGCTCAGTAGTTGTGGCTCGCGGGCTTTAGAGCACAGGCTCAGTAGTTGCAGTGCACGGGCTTAGTTGCTCCGCGGCATGTGGGATCTTCCCAGACCAGGGCTCGAACCCATGTCCCCTGCATTGGCAGGCGGATTCTTAACCATTGTGCCACCAGAGAAGCCCTCCCAGGTGATTTTTAAATTAGCAATCCAGTGAATGAAAATGTGCATAGCATTTTATATCATCCATTGTCTTTTCTTCACTAATGATGTAAACATTTTGAGTACAAGGACTGTATTTTACAGTTAAATCTTTCACTGTTCCTAGCATAATGCTGAGATACCTGACTATGATTTGAAGGAGAAGAAAACAAAGTAGTAAATCTATTTCATCATACTTGCCTAAAAGTAAAGTCAGCATTCCTAGTGATATTGAAGGGACCTGAATATTTTTCCAGTTTGGGTCAGGTCTGTCACCTCATTTATAGAAATATGCAAGGCAAATGAAGATAGTTTTGTAACTGGTTATAGTTTGACATGTTTGCATTTCTTTATGAGAAACTATGTATGTATATGTATATATGTATTTGTGTGTGTGTGTATCTATCTATATGATTTTGTTTTCTTAAAATGATACAGCCAGCCTCACATGAAGAGATTTAGTTCTGATATTAACAGCCTTCCATCCTTTGCACAATAACAATAGATTAAATGTGAGCAATACATTTTGTATAGACAAGAAGTATTCTTACCCAGTTCTTTAAGTAAACTAAGTATAATTAAGTGCCTACTGTGTATAACTTAGGCTCTGCGAAGGGATACTGACATTAATTACTTATTGATTCCTGCCCTCGCGAAACTATTAGGCAATTCTATTAGGGAAGACAAACCATATACTCAGAAGCTTAAATATAAGAATACTTGTTACTTCAATTAAATGTCTGTTGCTTTAATTCTCAGTCACTCTCCTGTCTTCTGAAATAGTACGTGCCTTCCTTTGTATTGATGCCAAAGAGCATATAGGATGCCCAAATGAAAACTTCTTGTTGTGTTTTCCCCTTTATTTTTTCCAGTTTTATTGAGGTATAATTGACATATAACAGTGTATTATTCCAAGGTATACAGTGTAATGATTTGATATATGTATATATTGTGAAATGACTACCACAGTAAATTTAGTTAACATCAATCAAGGGATATAATGTACAATATGATAAATAAAATTAACACTGCTGTGTGTTATATATGAAAGTTGCTAAGAGAGTAAATCCTGAGAGTTCTCATCACACGCACACAGTCTATCCCTTTACATAGTTATACTTCTTTTTCCTTGTGAGAGAGATTTTAAGATTTTAAGATTTACTCTTGTAGCAACTTTCAAATATACAATACAGGATTTTTAACTATAATCACCATGCTGTATGTACATTACCTCTCCAGAGCTTACCTGCCTTATAACTGTAAGTTTTTACCTTTTGACCACCTTCACCCATTTTCTCCACCTGCCACCCCCCGCCTCTGGCAACCACCAATCTCTTCCCTGTATCTGTGAATTTTTTTTTTTTTTTAGACTCCACATATAAGTGAGATCATACTGTATTTATTTTGTCTGTCTGACTTATTTCCCTTAGTAATGCCCTCAAGCTCCATCCATGTTGCAAATGGCAAGATTTCCTTCTTTTTCACAGCTGAATAAAACTGTATTTTATACACACACACACACACACACACACACACACAAACACATAGCCACATTTTCTTTATCCATTCATCTTTTGATAGACACTTAGACTGTTGCCATGTCTTGGCTATAGTAAATAACGCTGCAGTGAACACGGGCTGCAAATATCTTTTTGAGATCATGATTTCATTTCCTTTGGATATATACCCAGAAGTAGAATTGCTGGATCATTTGGTAGTTCTGTCTTTAAATTTTTGAGGAACTTCCATACCATTTTCCATAGTGGCTGCCTCAATTTACATTCCTACTTCTTTTTAAATTAACTAATTGATTGATTGATTTTTTTGGCTGCGTTAGGTCTTCGTTGCTGTGCACGGGCTTTCTCTAGTTGCGGCGAGCGGGGGCTACTCTTAGTCGCGAGGTGGCCCACGGGCTTAGTTGCTCCGTGGCATGTGGGATCTTCCCAGACCAGGGATCGAACTGTGTCCCTTGCATTGGCAGGTGGATTCTTAACCACTGCGCCACCAGGGTAGTCCCCCTACTTTTAAAAAAAATATGTGCCTTCCTTTGTATTGATGCCAAAGAGCAGATAGGACACCCAAATGAGAACTTTTAAAATACAAAATGTTTTATATATGTAAAAGTATGGATATTTGGAAATGTCTAGTTAATGCTTTGGATTTTGCGTTGATGCTTGGTTGTAGATACAGCCAGTAATAACATACTCTTTATTCATTTGTTTATTCAATAAATATTTACTGAGTATCTATTTGTGTTAGACCTTATACTAGTGCTGAATAGGACTATGTCTTTTCTTTAACTAATAAGCAAAAAATTAAACTATTTGGCTAACGCAATTCTGTAAAGATCCATGTGATGCTAGAAAAACAATAGGAAGGGCACTGAATCATCCCCTATCCTGATTACCTGATCTAGTGTCCAAAATATCTATTCTTTATTCCTGGTTATGCTTCAGATTTGTCTCATAAACTTAGACCCATCATTTAAACCTGTTACTCCACAAAATGGAAATAATAACAACTGCTGATTATTGAATGCTTGCTAGGTACCAGATATTGCATATGTGCCTTATATAACAAGTATCTCAATGAATCTTATAAATCCTATTATTGGGTAGGTCTCTCTCTCTCACACCCACGTACGCACATGCACACGCACACTTTACAGTACATTGACAGAGAAGTTATGTTTTTGCTCAAGGTCAGTGGAAGAACCTAGAGTGAAACTCAGTTCTGTGCCTTTGTTTATAACTGTCATTTCATGCTACTTTTCACTGTGAAGATTAGAATTAAATACATCTGTGACATACTGTACTACTGGTGCCCACAGGATAATTGCTACAAATTCAGGATGCTTTTCATCTGCGACAATAAAAGCTGGTTTGATAATGTGCCAGTGATCAAAATTTGAAATCATGGACTAGTCAATACAGTTTAGGATTTTTAAAAATTATTTTAAGTATACAAAATAACAATAAGGTTTTTCATTTGTGAAGGACTTTAGAGCTTATTAATGATTTCACCTTATTTCATGAGTCTCACAACTTTGTGAGGCATTAACTGTTCTCACTTTATAGATGAGACTGTTGAGGCTCAGAAAAGTTAAGTAATGCCCTTAAGATCACACAGCTGGTTAGCGCAGAAATAACTTAAACCTAGATTTCCTGATTCAAAGGTGAGACTTCTTTTCCATTATACCACAAATCCAAATCAAGTTATTCAGGAGACCAAACTCACAACTATTTGTTTTTTTTTTTCTAGTTAAGCTAAAATTCACATAACATAAAATCCATCATTTTAAAGTGTACAATTCAGGTTTTCAGTGTATTCACAATGTTGTGCAACCATCACTACTGTCTAATTCCAGAACATTTTCATCACCCCCAAAAAAGAAACCCTGTACCTGTTAGCAGTTACTCTCAATTACCTCCATCCCTTGGCAACCACTAACTTACTTTCTGTCTCTGTGGGTTTGCCAATTCTGGATATTTCATATAAATGGAATCATACAATATACGGCCATTTGTGTCTGGCTTCTCCACTTAGCGTAATGTTTTCAAGGGTCATGCATGTTGTAGTGTATATCAGTACTTATTCCTTTTTATGGCTTAATTCTACTCCATTGTGTGGGTATTCCACATTTTGTTTATCCATTCTTCAGTTCATGGACATTTGAGTTGTTTCCACTACTATGAATAATGCTGCTGTGAACATTCATGTACAAATTTTTGTGTGAACATATGTTTTCAATTCTCTTGGGTATAGGCCTAGGAGTAGAATTGCTTATTTTTGTAAAATAATTCAAATGAAAGTGTTTTGAAATGATTTCTTTTAAGTCATTTATTAAACACCCCCCCAACACACACACACAGAGTACTGTTTATTTAGCTTATTTGTTTCCCAGATCTTTTCTTCAGAAATAAGGCAGAGGCAAACTTTATCTCAGATCCTGGAGAAGTAATCTCTATTTTAATCTCTAATTTCAAATGAATATAATCTGCATTGTCTCCTATATTCAAGATGCTATGGAGTATTTTTTTTGGAATACATTTTACTAATGTGTTCTGGAACTGATTTGGGGCTTTTTTTTTTTTTCATTTCTTGAGTGATGGTGATAAGAGTATATAAATTAAAATGTGATTGCTGATGCTTCTCATGAACTTTATGTATCTTTGGGCAAGGAAAGATGTTCGAAATAAAAGATCTCCAAATTTTCATTAAAAAAAAAAAAAAGGCTCTACGCCATAGAGGACAAATAAGTAAATAAGATTCCTACTGCGGGTTTCCCTGGTGGCACAGTGGTTGAGAGTCCGCCTGCCGATGCAGGGGACGTGGGTTCATGCCCCAGTCTGGGAAGATCCTGCATGCCACGGAACAGCTGGGCCTGTGAGCTATGGCTGCTGAGCCTGCGCGTCCGGAGCCTGTGCTCCGCAATGGGAGAGGCCACAACAGTGAGAGGGCCGCGTACTGCAAAAAAAAAAAAAAAGATTCCTACTGCTATTCATATGCATATTAGTGAATTTCATATTAATGAAATTAAGAAATGTCCATGTTCTTTAAAAGTGAGACAGAATGACATTAATGCCGCAAAGAAGTTAAGTGCTTTCTACACATTAAGAGTGAAGGGAGATGGTGTAACTTGGAGATAGAATTTGAGCTGAGTCTTAAATATTCAGTAGCTTCTTCAGCAGGTATGGTAGGACATAATCAATGTATTTTTTAGCCCAGTTCAGACATTGTGAATAAAGTATAGAATACTTAGGGATAGTGGCAAATCAAAGGCCTGCGAATCGCATAACAAGCGGTTTGAACTTTAAATAGTAGGTGTTGGGGAGACATTTAAGGTGTTTGATTAGAGACTGATACAATAAGAGCCATTCAAAGATTACTGCTACCGGTAGTTTGTAGAATGCCTTAATGGAAGAAAGAGATTGAGAATGAGAACTTGGACTGGTAATGAGGTTCTAGAACTAGGACAGCCTCAATGGAAAAAAGAAAATCAGCCTGTAAGAGATTCATTGAGGGCATCCAAAGCTTGGGAGAGAGAGCTGAAAGCATATCAGATAAATAAGAGAAAGTGTAGAGAGGAGAGAAGAGGCCCAGCACAGATGCTTTGTTAAGAGGTAAGAGAAGGACAAACCAGCAAAGATGGTTGGAAAGGAACTCCTAGAGCAAAGAGCCACACAAACCAAGAAACAAGAGCCTTGTAGGGAGACGCTACATGAAGGTCATGGAAGGATACGACCTGAGAAGAATCCTATTGGGTTTGGAGATGAGGAGATTGGGAGCTAGTGAGTTTGTTTCCCCAGGGTGTCTTCCTGTCAGGGCAAGTTCCCTCTCCTCCCCTCAATAAATGATACCTTGAGCGTATGGTAGGCCAAAAAGTCTGTGAAGAGCAATGAAAGATTTAAGGAAAAGAAGAAAAGTGACTTAATGAAATGAGAAGGTAGTAGGATACAAAATTAAGAGGCCTTTTTGGGTGGTGTTGGGGAAAGGTGGTTAACCTGAAAAAGGAAGACTGAAGGGGTGAAGAGAAATTTTAAAGTGGGATGGAGGAAAATTGAAGAAGCTTACATTGAATGGCCTCAATGTAGTATTTATAGTATTAATGCTTATTAGTAGTACTAGACTGACTAGTTAGAATTAGAAAATACCTTGAATTACCTCAGGCATATGTAGAAAGATTGAATTCTGTCTTTCATTCCTGTATAAATGTTTTATTCTTTCAACTGTGTATTGAACATAGCTTTGTCTATGCTTTTAAATAGATTTTTCTCCCCAAAGCATAGCTACGTGATGTAATAGAATATATAGACTATCAGTTAAGCCTGCTCAGCCCATTATCCCGATAGTTATTCAAGCTGTATATTTTAAGTGCTAATAATAGTTGGAACTCAAGTAAGGTGTTTTGTTTAAAAGTTAGTTCATGTGGCTTCCCTGGTGGCGCAGTGGTTGAGAGTCTGCCTGCCGATGCAGGGGACACGGGTTCGTGCCCAGGTCCGGGAGGATCCCACATGCCGTGGAGCGGCTGGGCCTGTGAGCCATGGCCGCTAAGCCTGTGCGTCCGGAGCCTGTGTTCCGCAACGGGAGAGGCCACAACAGTTAGAGGCCCGCGTACTGCAAAAAAAAAAAAAAAAGGTTCACAATCCTCAGTTTGGATTCTTTTTATATAAATGTTTTATTCTCTCTGAAAGATGCCTAAAACTAATATTATTGTATGTTCCATAGGCTAGAAACTTGTTAGTTACATTCTATAGTGTAGCAGGCACTGTGGAGACATTTTAATCTGCACGGTTATTTATTTAGTTAAAAGTAGTAATGATGAATTTATATCACTCTAAAATTATAAGTTCCCTGTTACAAGATGTTGTAGAATCAGTTCCTTATTAATCCTGAAGTTCAGAGTTCCCAGCAAGAAGACTTGTTAAATGAATAGATACGGAAGCTAAGATCTCCTTTATTCCCTTTAACTTTTTCTCCTTTTCCACACAAAATGGTGGGAAGTCCTTGACCCAATATAACTCTTTTATAAATTTTAACAACTATATAAGTTATACATGCTTTTTATGTTAATAAATAGAAAATACAGATGAGTAATTTAGAAGAAAATAAAACTTACCTCCTATACCCAAATATTTTTTGACATATAACCTCCCAGACTTTTTTTCAGTTATTTAAAAATAGTAATTAGGGGGCTTCCCTGGTGGCACAGTGGTTGAGAGTCCGCCTGCCGATCCAGGGGACATGGGTTCGTGCCCCAGTCCGGGAAGATCCCACATGCCATGGAGTGGCTGGGCCCGTGAACCATGGCCGCTGAGCCTGTGCGTCCAGAGCTTGTGCTTCGCAACGGGAGAGGCTACAGCAGTGAGAGGTCCGCGTACCACAAAAAAAAAAAAAAAAAAAAAGTAGGAAGGTTATATTGTATGTATTATTTTATAAGCTGCTTTTTAAAAACTTTAACAGTATATCACTATACCATATCAACAAATATTCATCTTTCTATGTCTGAATATACTTCTTCCACATCATTTACAAGCCAGCCTTATCACGTGGATATTCAAGGTGGATTTTGACTTTTTTTAAGGTTTTTTTTTTTTTTTTTAGTTTATATTCTTACAGATTGTTCTGAATAGTTCCTTAGTTATTCTATCTTCAGTAAAACTTTAGGTTTCTTTCCAATCATAGGAGATTCTACGGCTGATAGATGATAAGAACTTGCTTTCCAAAACATGGTTTAATTTTTTTTTCAGATAAGAGTGAATAGCATTATTACATTGTATGCCTCAACCAAGCCTCCCATTGTTTAAGAATATGTTCCCATTTTCTCCATCCACCAGAAATATTAGCTAGTAGTGTTCTGACAGTTCTATCAACCAACAAGGGCTTAAAGGGATGCATACTTATCTCCCTAAACACATGGCTCTTTCCTTGGCCTTCATCTGTTCCAGAGGAACTTTAGCTCCCCTTTTTCCCTTAGACTATCACCAGCCTTCCTTCCTCTTATATTCCTGCCGATTATGGATTTTTTTTCAAGTTTTACATTTAAACCTCTTGGTTATGAGTCCTTTAAGATCACCATTAAGAGGGGAGAGATTTTGGATTTGTCCAAAGTAACCAATTACTGCAATCATTTGATTAATGAATATTTCTTGTCCATTATTGTAAAGGCTATATTTCAGCCTCCTTAATTTAATCCATTCTATTTTGTATTATTTTAAAAGTTTTTCCTGATCTGGCCCTAAAAAATAGATGTCTTTATTCTCATCTTACTAAAAATTTTACTTCAAATTTATATCACTATAGTAAACCTGAACACCAGTTTAGAAGCTGCTTTCAAAAAGTAGGTATGATCCAGTAGGCTTGCTTTTTAACATTGTGTTTAATGACTAGATGATTAAGTAGACTAAGCTTACAAAATTTAAGTGATCCTTAACTGGCTAGCATCTTAGAAAAACAAATTGAATTCTAGTTATCCCTGACAAGGTGAAGGGGGTGCATGGGTATTAACAAGAGGACGTTAAGTAGAGGACATATACTGAGTGATTCATTGAAGTAATAAAAAAATGAAGTATAAATACAGCATGGGGCTCCAGACTCTGAAAAATCATGACAGAAAGAGAACTAAATAGTGTTAAGTATGGGAAAGTAAACTGTTATTATCATTTTAAGAACCATAATACTATTAATAATGTTATTAATAGTATTACTAACTGATCATTTTTCAGTTAAGAAAGAGCCTTATCAATTAATTTATTTTTGACTAAACTTTCTGTAGTTTCCTTTTTTTTTTTTTTTTTTTGTAGCTTCTAATGCGCATTAACAGAGCAGGAAAAGAGAAGAGAGACGGAGAGAGGGGGAGAGGGCGGGTAGAGAAGGGGGTGGGAGGGAGAGATGCACTCAAGTGTTAAAAAAAACAGGACTGGGCTTCCCTGGTGGCACAGTGGTTGAGAATCCGCCTACCAATGCAGGGGGTGCGGGTTCGTGCCCTGGTCCGGGAAGATCCCACATGCCGCAGAGTGGCTGGGCCCGTGAGCCATGGCCGCTGAGCCTGAGCATCCGGAGCCTGTGCTCTGCAACGGGAGAGGCCACAAGAGTGAGAGGCCCGCGTACCGCAAAAAACAAAAAAAACAAAATAAAACAGGACTGTGGGATCAGAAAGTTGTAATTGCCATATATCTTTCATGTTATTGAACATATTGTAAAGTAATAGTGCTGATAGCACATTTCTTAGATGAGATTTCCATCACTGTCAAAATGTGAAGATGAATTTTAAAAAAATTTTTATTTATTTACTTAAATTTATTTTATTTATTTACTTTTGGCTGTGTTGGGTCTTCATTGCTGCACACAGGCTTTCTCTAGTTGAGGTGAGCCAGGGCTACTCTTCGTTGCAGTGTGTGGGCTTCTCATTACGGTGGCTTCTCTTGTTGTGGAGCATGGGCTCTAGGTGCTTAGGCTTCATTAGTTGTGACACACGGGCTCAGTAGCTGTGGCTCGCAGGCTCTAGAGCACAGCCTCAGTAGTCGTGGCGCACTGGCTTAGTTGCTCCGTGGCATGTGGGATCTTCCCGGATCAGGGCTCGAACCCGTGTCCCCTGCATTGGCAGGCGGATCCTTAACCACTGCGCCACCAGGGAAGCCCTGTGAATAGGTGTTGTTGATGTGAACACTGCTTCTCCCTTGTGAGGCAGGTAAGATGGATGGTTGGGTTAGAATGTGATATTCATCTCTCCTGTACATTAACAGAGATTTACACCTGCACTTTTATATAATAACTGAACAAATCAACTCTATAATTGCCTTACCTGAATGTAGTGGATTATATTTGCTATGACACCTGCATTTACTTCGTTTTAAAAGAATCAAGAGCTTGAATTTTGCATTTTGTTGAGTCAGAAAAAATTTTTGGAACATACAGAGGATAAAGTGCAATTAGTACATGAGGGACTCTGGGGGAAAATGAGTGACGTCAGTGTAAACAATAAAAATAAACAGGCTTAGAAGTCAGTTCATTGTCAACGTTCTAAATTTTCAAGGTCCATACAAGGTTTTTTTATGTTGTAGAACTTGGAACAGTTAAGTTCTTGGGAATTTTTACAAGATGCTCTGAGTTTAAAACATTAAATCTCAAATGTTCCCATCTCTAAATTGCTCTCTTTAAGCACTTCTTTTAAACCAGATGTATTAATGGTTGAATTTGGTATCATTCTGACACTTTATTTTACAGTTTGCTAATGCTCCTAATGCAGTTCCCTGCACATATCAAGCACTCACTAAGTATTGTTAATTATTTTACTGGGCATTCTAAGCCCTAGGCTTAATGCAAAGTGTCACATACATGGAGTGCACTGAGACTCCTAAATTTCAGTAACAAATTTTGCTTTTGATTAATAAATTTACTCCATAGTGAACTGCTGTCTAGAATTTACCAATGAATATGGAAGGGACCACCGTATACTTTTTTTTGAACCTAAGAATTACCATTAGAAGTTGATATGCAAACTTCAGAAGACCTAGTAATTTCTAATTACAGTATCTCACAACCATCAAATATTTTATATTACATTTTTTATTGATTGACATAAACTTGTATATGTCAATTATTGATTGACATATACAAGTTTATGACTCTTTGTTATATTAGTATCTGAGTAAAGAGTCTGGCATTCACCATGTTGACTTCCGTAGACTTCTGCTCATGATAAGCTGCTATTTCAAATCTTGAACTAAATGTGTTTCTTTCTTACTCGTATAACAAGATCTCTTCAATATGGAGAAAATATTAACTTTACCAAGCTTTATAAAAGGATAAACTCCAAAGTCATTTCATGTTGTGCTAATAAAACTTTTACTGATTATATTTACATAGCACTGTCTGTTAACAAATTAGAACATAGTCTGTAATTGTCAGCAGATTGATTTCTCATCCTAGCATTCTCACTGGGAAACAGTATTATAATAATATCAAAGCTGCCTACTCTCTGAGTTGAGGAAGCCACATGATCCCTCCAAACTCTGAAGCCCTGTGATTTCAAGCTAATTTCAAATGAAGGAGGAAGTATTTGGCCAAAGTAAAACAGGGCAAATATTAAAACACACAAGTGAAAGATTACAAAAGAGTTCTGTTAGCATGGTTTAATGGACTTCCTTATTAAAATCATTATTACGGGCAGTTTTGTACTTAAAAGTGACCGAAAAATGAAGCGTTTTTAAAACAGGCAAAAATGAAATCAACCCTCCCCCCACCCCAGCTTTTTTTTTCAAGTTTGCTTAGTGTGACCAAGTGCCCATGTATTTGTAGCACACATATCAACATTGTCCTGCCTGGGTGACTTAATCTGGTTATTCACTCATTTTATAATACATTTAGTTATTTAAATTCATTAAAACTTCTAAGTTTAATTTTTTTAAGTTTAATTTTTAAAACATATTGAATTATTGCCATTAAAATAAAATTTTGACAGATCAGTTAACCACAATATTTGGACCTAAACTTTGATTCATATATAAGATAATAGAGCAACAAAAAAATTATGAGGCAATCTGGGAACTTTGAAAATTTGAACTTATCCTTGACGACATTAAAATTGATTGTTAAATTTTAGGTATACTAATGGTATAGTTGCTATGTTTTTGAAAATAGTTCTTTTAGAGATTAGTCTGAACTGTTCATGGGTGAAATGGTCTATCTAGGACATGTTTCAAAATAATGGAGGGTGGACAGTGGGTTGATAATTTAAAACTGGGCCTGAGGTGGTTCATTATACTGTTTTGTCAACTTTTCTTTGTGTGTTACTTTTTCTAGAATAAAAAAAAATAAAAAAATAGCATTTAATACCCGTCTGTGAGGTTTTACATACAAAACTATTTAAATGTCTTTATTCCTTGTAGAAGAAAGAAAAGCGTTACCTGCCTGTAAATTCCACAGCTTGCCATTCTCTTATAATCCATGTTCCTCTCTTTGCTGTTAGAAAAGAGCTGTTAAAATTGTCACTTGATAGAAAAAGAAAGCAAGGGGGATAAAGTCACGTTATTGTGCCCTTAAGGAAGTATATTTAACCCCTTTGCTCTTCCCTCTCCAACCTGGCAGAGGTTTTGAGGGGGGGACAGGGGTGGTTCAGCCACGTTATTATTACATTAGAGAGATGCCATTCAATTGTATTTACATTTTTCATGAACAAATACGTGTATATGTGCACAGAAATGTGTGGAAAGTACTTATAGTTATTCTCCATTTGTAATTAATTCTCTCTGAAGATCAATATTTTATTTACTGAAGCTGTAACTTGTTGCTAAAATAGTCATTTTGTGTTTAAGAGAAGTGTAGTTCCTTAATAGCATGAATACAGCATGTGGAAATGGTCATTTTTGAGGTCAAAATATTAATAAATGGACCACCAACATGTGAAAGTTTGTGAAGTATAAAAAATAGTTTATTATTTCAAATTTTTAAAAATTTTTAAAAGGGAAATTTCAAATTAAAAACTAAAACAGCATGCTTCTATTGGAAGAATCTGCAGAAAAGAGCAACTTAAATGTCTCTACTTTGCAGCCCCGTGATATGATTCATTACACAGATTTAAAGATAACAATGTTATAAACCATTCAGGCCAGTAGTTATGAACACTCACCTTCCACGAATGCAGAACTTTGGAGGTTGGAGTTTTCTGGAAAATTGGTTATGAAGAATTGAGAATTTTCATTCACTTTAAGCCCTTATCTTGGTTTCTCACCTTCTCTCTGTCCTTCTTGCTGTGCATCCTCCTCACTGCCATCAGAGTTAACTTTCTAAAAGGCAAATCTGATCATCATTTGTTGGCTTCAAAAACTCTAGTGTCACCACACTGCTCGTACAAAAGCCCAACTAGCCTTAGTGTCGAATCCACAGTCAGACTTCTAGCTTCACCCTCTTTCTCCCTCAGTAGAGAACTATAAACTCAAGCACAACAAACTCTTTGCTGGTCCCAGGGAATCCCATGCTTTTCTTACACCACTGTGCTTTTGAATGCTCCGTTCCCTCTGCTTGGAATGGTTTTTCTCCTCTTCCCCCATCTCATCTTGTAAGATTGGCCTGAAAGATCACATCTTTGAAGCCTTCCCCCAGGCCGCCTAGACAATGCTAGTTATTCCCTCCTCTGCTTTCATAAGCACTTTTCATCACGTCACTATTTTTTGTACTGTATTTTAACTATTTGGTGTTGTTTACCACCTTTTCTATTGATTGTTTCATTTGTTCAGTCATTCGTTCATTTAACAGGTATCAGTTGAATAGTTATTATATTCCAGACACTGTTTTGGCACTGGAGATGGAGTGGTAATTAACAGTCTCTGCCCTCTGCTAGTAGAGGACACATATGTAAAAATAATCACAAAAACATTTATATAATTACAATTGTGACGTCAATGAAGGTGGGGTCTCAGTACCTCTTCATAGATTGCCCACCCTCTTTCTCCCCACTTCCACTCCATCGGCACTTAAGCTAATGCCTCACACATGTGAGCAACTCAATAAATGCCTTAAAAAGTGAGTGATGAATATACAACTGTACATGAACTACATGGAACTTTTAAATTGAACTTTATTTTGAGATTCTGTAGATTCATACACAGTTGTAAGAAATAGTATAGATATCTCACATACCCTGTACTTACTTTTCCCCAATGATAATGTCTTAAAAAACTATAGTATAATATCACAACTAGGACATTGATATTGTTCAGATTTCCCCCAGTTTTATTGCAACTCCTCTGTGTGTGCGTGTGTGTGTGTGTGTGTGTGTGTGTGTGTATTTAGATCTATGCAGTTACTCACATGTGTAGGTCTGTGTATCTACCACCACAATTGAGATAAAAAACAGATCCATCACCACACCTGCTCCCATCCCCTTCTCCCCACCCTCTATCCTTAATCCCTGGCAACCACCAATCTGTTCTGCATTTCTATAATTTTGTCACTTCAAGAAAGTTATACAAATGGAATCATACAGTGTGTAACCTTTGGAGATTGGCTTTTTTTAAAAAAAAAACCTCAATATAGTTCTCTAGGGATTCTTTCAAGTTGTTGCATGTATCAGTAGTTCATTCCTCTTTATTGCTAAGTAGTATTCCATGGTGTGGATGTACTACAGCTTGTTTAATCATTTATCCATTGAACGACATCTGAGTTTCCAGTTTTTGGCTATTACAAATAATGGCTGCTGTGAACATTTGTGTATAGGTTTTTATGTGAACATATTTTTCCATTTCTCTGGGATAAATGCCCAGAAATGCAATTGCTGGGTCATGTGATAATTGCATGTTGAGTGTTATAAGAAAATGCTACACTGTTTTCCAGAGAGCTGTACCATTTTATATATAGGAAAACAATGTAGGAGAGATCCAGTTTCTCCATATCTTTAATCACTATTTTTTATTTTAGCCATCCTGATAGATATGTAGTTTATCTCATTGTGGTTTTAATTTGCACTTCCCTAATGGCTAATGAAGTTGAACATCTTTTCATGTACTTATTTGCCATTTGTATATCTTCTTTAGTGAAATTACTGTTTGTCTTTGCCCATTTTCTAATGAGATTGTTTTGCTCTTTTTCCTTTTTTTTTTTTACTGTTGAGGTTTGAGAGTTCTTGTTATATTCTACCTACTAGTCAGATATGTGGTTTGCAAATATTTTCTCTGTCTGTATCTTGTCTTTTCATCCTTTTAATTGAGTCTTTTGCAGAGCAGAGGATTTAAATCTTGTTTAAGTACAGTTTATCAATTTTTCCTTTTATGGATCATGCTTTTGTTGTCAAGTCTAAGAACGCTTTGCTTATGACTAGATCCCAAAGATTTTCTCCTGTGCTTTTTTCCTAAACGTTTTATGGTTTTATGTTTACATTTAAGTCCGTAATCCATTTTAATTTTTGTATAAGGTATGAAGTTTAGGTCAAGGTTTGTTTTTAGCCTGTGGATCTCCAATCACTCCAGCAGCATTTGTTGAAAGGGTATCCTTCCTCCATTGAATTACTCTTGCATTTTGTCAAAAATCAGTTGGGGGGCTTCCCTGGTGGCGCAGTGGTTGAGAGTCCGCCTGCCATTGCAGGGGACACGGGTTCAATCCCTGGTCCAGGAGGATCCCACATGCCACGGAGCAACTAAGCCCCTGCACCACAGCTACTGGGCCTGCTCTCTAGAGCTGGCAAGCCGCAATTACTGAAGGCTGCGCACCAGGACTGCGGAAGCCCGTGCCCCTGGAGCTGGTGCTCTGCAACAAGAGAAGCCACTGCAGTGAGAAGCCAGTGCACCGAAACGAAGAGTAGACCATGCTCTCTGAAACTGGAGAACGCCTGTGCACAGCAACGAAGACCCAATGCAGCCAAAAATAAATAAATAAATAAATAAATAAATAACCAAAAAATCAGTTGGGCCTATTTGTGTGTGCCTATTTCTGGGTGTTCTAGTCTGCTCAGTTGATCTTTGTGTGTGTCTCTCTCTCCATCAGCACCAAACTGTCTTGATTATTGTAGCTGTTTTCTGAGCCTCAGTATCAGGTAAAGTGATTTGTTCTTTTTCAAGATTGTTTAGCTATTCTAGCTCTTTTGGCTTTCCATATAAATTTAGAAGTTTTGCTATGTCTATAAAAAACCTTGCTGGGATTTTGCATTAAAACTATTAATCAGTATGGAGAGAATTGACACTTTTCTATATTGAGTCTTCTGACCCTTGAACATGGTATATATGTCTCTTCATTTACTTAAATCTTTGATTTTTTTTCATCAGCAGTTTGTAATTATCAGCATGTGGATTATGTACATGTTTTTTAAGTTTATACATAAGTATTTAATTTTCTATGGAGTGATTGTAAATGATACTGTTTTTTTTTGTTTGTTTGTTTTGCGGTACATGGGCCTCTCACTGTTGTGGCCTTCTCCCGTTGTGGAGCACAGGCTCCGGACGCGCAGGCTCAGCGTCCATGGCTCACGGGCCTAGCTGCTCCGCGACATGTGGGATCTTCCCAGACCTGGGCACGAACCTGTGTCCCCTGCATTGGCAGGCAGACTCTCAACCACTGCGCCACCAGGGAAGCCCTGATACTGTTTTTAATGTCAGTATCTGCATGCATGTTTATTGTTAGTATATAGAAATGACATTGATTTTTTTTTTTTGGACTGCTCTCAAATCTTTGTGACCTTGCTCAACTCACTTATTAGTTCTAGTGTTTTTGTAGATTCCTTGGTATTTTCTATGTAGACAATCAGATTTCTGCAAGTAGTGACCATTTTATTTCTTTCCAATCTGTATGTCTTTTTCTTTTTTTTGCCTAATTGTCCTGGCTAGAATTTCCATACAGTGTTGAATAGAAGTGGCAAGAAAGGACATCCTTGTCTTGTTTCTGATCTTATAGAGAAGCCATCATCTTTCACCATTAAGTATGATATTTTCTTTTGTTTGTTTGTTTTTTGGTGGATGCTCTTTATCAAGTTGAAGTAGTTCTATGTTCCTAACTTGCTAAGAATTTTTATCATAAATGAGTGTTGGATTATATCAGCTTTTTCTGCATCAATTGATATGATTATTTGATTTTTTTCTTTAGCCTGTTGATGAGGTAGATTACATTCAAATGTTGAACCAACCTTTCATACCTTAAATAAATCTTTCTTGGTTATGGTGTATAATTATTTTTTATACATTGTTAAACTCAATTTGATAATATTTTGTTGAGGATTTTTCTGTCTAATTTTTAATTTTACTGATTATTTTTCAAAGAATCAGCTTTAAATTTCATTGATTTTGCTTATTTTTTTCCTTCTTTTCAATTTCTTAGATTGCTGCTCTTACTGTATTATTTCCTCCCTTCTACTTACTTTGGGTTTATGTTGCTGATCTTTTTCTAGGTTCTTAAATTCTTCAGAAACTTGGATTATTAATTCGAGACCTTTCCTTTTTCCTAATATAAGCACTTAGTACCATAAATTTCCCTCTCAGCACTGCTTTAGTTGCATCCCACAATTTCATATGCTGTATTTTCATTTTCATTCAGGTCTGTGTATTTTTTATTTCCTTTGAGACTGGGTTTTTAACCCACACAGTGTTCAGAAATGTATTGTTTAATTTCTAATTTAAGGATTTCCTTGTTCTATTATTGATTTCTAGTTTGATTCCATGGTGGAAAGAAAACATAGTCTGCATGGTTTTTAGTCTTTTTAGATTTGTTGAAGTTTGTTTTTTGTCCCAGGATATGGCGAATGTTCCATGGGCACTTGAGAAGAATGTGTATTCTGCTATTGTTGGGTTGAGTATTCTATAAATTATCAATTAGATCATATTGGTTGATGGTATTCTTCAACTCTTTTATATCTTTACTAATTTTCTGTTTAGTAGTTCTGTCAGTTACTGAGAGTGGTGTGTTAAAACCACGAACTAGGGCTTCCCTGGTGGTGCAGTGGTTGAGAGTCCGCCTGCCGATGCAGGGGGCGCGGGTTTGTGCCCCGATCTGGGAAGATCCCACATGCCATGGAGCGGCTGGGCCCGTGAGCCATGGCCGCTGAGCCTGTGCGTCCGGAGCCTGTGCTCCGCAACGGGAGAGGCCACAACAGTGAGAGGCCCGCGTACAGCAAAAAAAAAAACACAAAAAAACCCACCAACTATAACTGTAGGCCTGTCTATGTCTCCTTTTAGCTCTATCAGGGTTTTTTTTGATTGTTTGTTTTTAATTTTTATTTATTTATTTGGTCACACCACATCTTAGTTGCGGCACATGGGCTCCTTAATTGCAGCAGGCAGCCTCCTTAGTTGCAGCTCGCTGGCTCCTTAGTTGTGGCATGAGAACTCTTAGTTGCAGCATGCATGTGGGATCTAGTTCCCTGACCAGAGATCGAACCCGGGCCCCGTGCATTGGGAGCTCGAATTCTTAACCACTGTGCCACCCGGGAAGTCCCTCTATCGGGGTTTTTTTTGTTGTTGTTGTTGTTTTAATATATATATATTTTTAAAGCTGTTGTTAGGTGTATGCACAGTTTGGATTGCTATGTCTTCTTGGTAGATTGATCCTTTTATCACTATGTAATGTTCCTCTTTGTCCTTAATAATTTTCTTTTCTCTGAAGTCTACTTTATCTGATAGTAGTATAGCTACTCCCCACTTTTTGATGCAAGTTAGCACAATATATCTTTTTCCATGCTTCTACTTTCATCCTACCTATGATATTATGTTTGAACTCAGTTTCTTACAATCATCATATTGTTTGTTTATGTATTTTTATCCATTCTGTTAGTCTCTGTCTTTTATGATGTCTGCTTTAAAATCTTGTTAGTTCCAATTTCTGATTCATCTTAGTACTGACATCAGTTGATTGTCTTTTCTCATTCAAGTTGTGGTTTTCCTGGTTCTTGGTATGACAAAACAACACAAAAGTTCTTGACTCTTTACCAGATATTATTTTTTCAACTACTGATCCAATTTATTTATTTATTTTAATTTTTATTACTACTGATCCTATTTAATAAATCTTCTGTTTTACCAGGCATTTGCCCTGTTTAGGTTTAGCATGTAGGTTCTGCCCTACTTTCGTGGTTGGTAGTTTCAGTGACAATTGTTGAGTCTTCTTTTCAGTGCAACTTTGGTCTACTTCCTTCTTCTGGCTTAGCTTGAGCTCCCCACTGGATCCCTGCTGGTGCCACCTATGAGCATGAATGGCATTTCCCTGGGCCTCCCTGGCTTATCATTGTTATTAGGTAGGGGTGTGAGATGCTGAATTCCAGGATGGAGAGCATTTCCCCTAGTATTTCCACTCTGTCTCTGATGGTGCTCCTGGGAGAATAGAGTACCTAACGGGGTCACTTTCTGCTGCTGATGGAGGGCCAAGAGCCAAGGGTTCTGGGTGGCCTCTGCCACTGGGTGGAAAGCAGGAGACTTGGGCCTGGTTCCTGTTGTGGGACAAGAATGCTTGGGTTCTGCTGTTGCTGGAGGGATGTAGACCTCTCCTATGCACAGTCTGGGATAAAAGAGAGTAAAACAGGGCTTCCCTGGTGGCGCAGTGGTTGAGTCTGCCTGTTCGTGCCCTGGTCCGGGAAGATCCCACATGCCACGGAGCGGCTGGGCCCGTGAGCCATGACCGCTGAGCCTGCGCGTCCAGAGCCTGTGCTCCGCAACTGGAGAGGCCACAACAGTGAGAGGCCTGCGTACCGCAAAAAAAAAAAAAAAAAAAAAAAAGAGAGTAAAACAAAACCCCAGGGAACTCATCAACACGTTCTTCAGATTCTGAGGTCACTGCCTCCTTCTTTCTACCCTTCTGAGCCCTTTAGGGTTATCTATTGAATTATTGACAGGTTGTGTAGTTGTACTGAGTGGGGAGGAACAGGGAGAACTGAGCCATCTCGTCCCAAACCAGGAACCTACATGGATTTTTTTTTTTTTTGAAATTCTGAGGGTTTTTTTGTGTTTTTTGTTTTTTGGGTTTTTTTAAATTTATTTATGTCTGTGTTGGATCTTTGTTGCTGCACACGGGCTTTCTCTAGTTATGGCGAGTGGGGGCTACTCTGTTGCGGTGCATGGGCTTCTCATTGCAGTGGCTTCTCTTTTTGCAGAGCACGGGCTCTAGGTACGCGGGCTTCAGTATTTGTGGCTCGCAGGCTCTAGATCACAGGTTCAGTTGTTGTGGCGCCCAGGCTTAGTTGCTCTGCAGCATATGGGATCTTCCCAGGCCAGGGCTCGAACCCGTGTCCCCTGCATTGACAGGAGAGCTCTTAACCACTGCGCCACCAGGGAAGTCCCCCTACGTGGATTTTTAAAGAGAAATGTTATACAACTAACACTAAAGCAATACTGAACGTACTGAATTTCTTTTTCTTTTTCTTTTTTAAAAACATTTATTTATTTATTTATTTATTTATTTGGCTGTGCCCGGTCTGAGTGTGGCACGCGAGATCTTCATTATGGCATGCGGTATCTTTAGTTGTGGCGTGTGAACTCTTAGTTGTGGCATGTGGGATTTAGTTGCCTGACCATGGGTCAAACCCAGGCCCCCTGCATTGGGAGCGCAGAGTGTTAGCCACTGGACCACTAGGGAAGTCCCCATGCTGAATTTCTGATAATGTATATGTTACTTCAGGATTTTGTGTGCTTCTGGGTCACCATTATGAAAATGTGTTAACCAAAAGAACTTTATTAAAATAAACCAATCCAATGGAAAATTTAAAGCATAGATATTTATTTTTATTTTTTCCAAAGAGTGTAGAAAATGGTATGTTTAGCAAACCCATTTTTTCTTATCCTAAGATAATCATGATTTCCCAGTTTTTGTTATAACAAACCTGAGGTTCTTCAAGCCTCTAAATTCTTTCTCTTTAAGCTGAGCTGGAGCAGGCTGACCAGCATTGTGAATGTGAAGGAAATCTGAGAAGCTCCCAGGTCCTTCACAGGCATGGACCCCCTGAACATCATTTTTAATACATAGTATAGAGTAGGAGCTTTGGTTGAATTTGTGATGGTTAAGTGACATAAATCTGTAAGTCTATAATATGGTTACTTAGTATTTGCCTCCATTCTATAAAAGTAGAATTAATTTTTTTTAAATTTGGTTTTGGGTTTTCTAGTTGTGGATTAGGACAAATGAGAATTTAGATTACTTTGAAAAGATTTCAAAAGTTCAATTTAAATAAAGAAACTGATTACATGATCTAATTCTACCACCTACCCACACCATTGTGTAATAGACTATGCATGCAGTTCTCTTTATGGAAAATTATATCATCAGGCAGTGGGGAATGACTAACTGACTTAATGACAGGACAAGAGCATGGTTTCATTCTGTGTATCCTAAGGAAGAAATGCAGCAAAAAAATTATTTAATCAAGACAGTTCATTATTATTATTACACAGTTATTCGTATCTAACTGTAGCGTTATACTATAAGAGAAGTATAAAATATATAGGTGCTACTGAGATGTCAGTTGGCCTACAAAAAGAGGAGAAAATTTTCTGTATTGGTACTTTTAAGAGGTGATTAATTTATTTAAAAAAAAAAAAAGGAAGGAAAAGAGAGAATTCTAAAAGACAGGTATATTAATGATAAAAGAAAAAAAAGTGGACCAGAGAAGAGTATCTTAGAAAGATAGCTTTGTTTATAACCAAAGTATGAGAAAATAAAGTCGTATAATAGAAACTGAAGGCTGGATAGTAGGGGAGTGGGGGAACAGCTGGGTAACAAGAAAATCCATAAGGAAAGATTATCTTTAGTTTTAAAAAAATAAACAACTAGTATAAACACTAGAAATTCCTCATTTCTATCCTATTCATAGGTATCATAGGTGTTAAAAATAAATTTATTTGTAATGTGATAATAATCATACTTTATAGGTTTCAAAATGCTTTTACTTACTAATCGTAGATTATGTTTTATAGCAGTTTCTAAGGTACCTTTACATACATTATTTTATTTGATCCATAAGACCATCATAAGGTCACATATTATTATCCTCATTTTAGTTAGACAACTGGCCCAAAATCACAGGGCTAGCAAATGGTGCACCAGGGACAGAACCTATCTTTCAGGTTCCTAATTTAGAATGGTAGAATCATTTTCTGGGACCCCATCCTCTCTACCTCTTACATCAATCCCCTCTCTACATCAATTCAATAATCAACGGTTAAACAGTATAGACTTCTAAAAGAAATGGACTTGAATTCCAAGTTAACATTTCTATTCTCTAGTAATTACTCCCTCTTAAAAAATTCTAATCATATATACGTATGTTTGAAGAAATTCCCCCCAACATAACATGAGACTATAGACTTGTGTGTGCCATATCTAGAGTTTTGTATTGCTTCTTTGTCTGTTGATTGTTTTTAGTAGGTGGCAGTTAGGCGTAGATGTGAGAAACTCCATAGTATTGTTCTTCACACCAAAGGAAACAGATGTCCAACATTTTCACAAGGTCTAGGGCAGTTTCAGACTTATGAACCTCCTAAAGATAAATGAGAACTGCCAAACTGAAGGATCGTTGTTCACCGAGATTGCCCTCTGCACCTTTTTGCCCATTTCTGGCTTTCTTCCTCCCTTTTTACCTTCTTTTCCTTTTTCCTTTTTCTTCTTTTTTTCCCTCTTTCCCTCTTTTCCTTTTTGGCCTCTTTTCTCTCTTGGTTTCTTTTTCATGTCTTTTTATCATCAGCCAACACACTTCAAGTTTAATTGGCAACTGCCTTCTTCTGTAATCCAAAGGGGCTTCTGTGCAATATACTTCCTCTTTGTGAGAGTTTCCTCTTTGCCCTACTATCAGCTGGAGCCAGATATACACAGACATGGTATCTTAACTATCTGGAGAATGCCTAGGGCCTGAGTTATGATAATGGAGCTTCGGTCAAGAATTTGGACACTACTTAAAAATGCACAAAGCTGCTTTGCCATTTTTTAAAAATTCATTTAGAAGTGGGATTGCTCTTTCGGCCACCAATAGATAGATTTATACTGGCATGTATAAATCTACATCTAGCTATTCTTTGCAGACAAGAGAAGTGGATAAAGACTTATCAGACTTCAGTATGCTAATATAACTTGAAACAATTTCATTTTTAGGCTTGAATATATCTTTACATTTATTTTCTCAACTGTCATTTTGACTTTTTATAGTGAGGGTTTTTGTTTTGTCTTGTTTCTCATTCTAACTTCTCTAGATATAAATAATTTTTCTGTGGAACAAAGAGACAGGAAATGAGACTTCAGATTTTAAGACTTTTGTCATTTTATAGAAAGTACACATCATTGAACCCCTAGTATATTTTCCCCCTAAATATTGAAGATAGCCAAAGATTTTTCAGTGTCTTGTTAACAGAGTTCTAATTTAATGGCAAAGATTATTAGTGTATTGTCATTCTTCAGTCATTATTTTATGAGAATTAAAAGGCAAATAACCTATGCTTTGCTTTATGTTTCTGGTCAGTCACATACCAGAGTTCCATGTTTAAGTCATGGCAGAAGTGGCTTTACATAACCATTTAATGCAAATGCTGATTAAGTTTTTACCAGTATTGTCAGAGAAGTCAGCTGGTATCCATATACAAAATATCAGAATAGAGGGGATATTTGTTTTCCATGTCTTTGGTTTTTATTTAGCTCTGCTACTCCCATTTTAAAAACGCAGGGGACTTCCCTGGCAGTCCAGTGGTTAAGACTCCAAGCTTCCACTGCAGGGGGCACAGGTTTGATCCCTGATTGGGGAACTAAGAACCCACATGACGTGCGGTGCAGTCAAAAATTACATTAAATTAAATTTTAAAAAATAAATAAAAAGGGCAGAGAAAATGACCTTCCTAGTGTAAGCCAAAGTCATAGAATATAGCTTAGCTTTGTATCTTGATAGAAAAATCTTGCTCTTCCAAAGCTATGAGACATATAGAAAATGACTCGTGTTATAGAATATAGCCTTTGCTATTTGTGGTTCTGGCAAATATTTAACATTAATCTTAGTACGTTATCTTCCTTTTCCCCATTTTACTTTCCCTAAATGTACTCTGAAATAAATGATATAATATTTATGATACTTTGTTTTTTTTTTTTTTTTTTAACGCGGGCCTCTCACTGTTGTGGCCTCTCCCGTTGCGGAGCACAGGCTCCGGACGTGCAGGCCCAGCGGCCATGGCTCACGGGCCCAGCCGCTCCGCAGCATATGGGATCCTCCCGGACCGGGGCACGAACCCATGTCCCCTGCATCAGCAGGCAGACTCTCAACCACTACACCACCAGGGAAGCCCTGATACTTTGTTTTAAAAGGTTAAGAATCAATTTGAATTGCTTTGGAATTAAGTCTTTCAGGACACAATCCTAGTGTGTTCCCATGTTAATTCTGGAGAAAATGATCCTAATTTCAAGAACTAAATCACCATTCCTAGTAGAAAGGGCTAGCATTTCCTTCAGGAAACATCACAAACATAGTGTTTTTAAGTAAGGTCCAAGGTCCAAACATCTATATTCTGTTATCCAGTCTGTTGACTGTGTTTATTAGTAGTGAACTCTGTCATGCTCTCTTGCCTCCAGGCCTTTGTGTTAACTACCCCCTGCCTTTAATACTTTTTGGTTTCTCTGGGACTGCCTTACCTTCCTCAAGAGACTAGGTTAGATAACCTTTATGTGTGCTATACTCTCCTGTTACTGCCTGTACTTCCGGCTTGCTTTCTCACTAAATATAAACTCCTTGAGGACAGAAATCTTAACATATTCACAACTGTGTCTTTATTTGGCATGAAGCCTGGCACAATAGTTATTAAATAAGGATTTGCTGAATATATGAATACAATTTACAGGAAAAATAATTTTGCTTAATTTCATATTTCTTTCAAATTTAAATGCCATTATAAATCCTTTATACCAAGAAATTTGTTATCTTGATTAACACTACACTTCTTCATACAACTGGAAAGTTTCAGTAATTCAGTTGCATTTTAAATCTGGGACTGGCAAAATGGATTCTTTAGTAAGAGACCTCCAGTTTCCCTTGAAGAAAAAAATTTGTAGCTCATCTACCCAGAGGAAATAATTAGTGTAACATGTTACCCATTAATGTGAATTTCTGAAATAGCTGGGTTGTTTGGTATTTTTTAATAGTAAGCTACAGAGTCTGCTGTACCCTAGTATAGAGCTTTGAGCTTGAGTGGAGAGTAGAGTCTGGTTCTCCATCCCCATGTAAGTGGGGGGTAGAACATTAAATTAATTGTTTCTTCTATAGACTAAAAGCTTCCTGGAAGTATGGTTTGGGGCTACCACATTTCTGTCTAGCACCTAGCACAAACTGGTCATTTTAGGAACTCAATTAGAATTTGGTGAATAAATTAATGAAAGAAAGGGAACATTACAGTGGAAATCTTAGTTCTTCATGTGAACTCTGTGTGGTAGAATGCATATATGGCCAGTTTCAAAAGTAGAATTTACTAAGTATAATATGCCTTCTGAAAATAAGAAAAAAGGTCCTATTGGGATTAGGAAAAACGTAACTTTGGGATTGGTTTTATACAATATCGTCACTCTTTCAGGCCAAGTGGGTCTAAAATTAAGTCCATAAAGAGCAAATGGACTTTTCAAATTTTATCTACCAGTAAAAGTTGAGAAGGATAGTGTTTGTGGCCTCTAAGTAGATCTTTATTCAGGAAGACATAAAATGGAAACTCTAAATGCCAATAATCCTGAGGCTTACTGTGAACATAATATTTTAGGATTTTTATAAAAGTTTGTCTTCTGCCAGAAAGGAAACTTGAGTTTGAGAACCAGCCTCCAAGGACTTGATATTGAATGAACTTAACTCTTTGTCTAACATTGGTTGGTTTCATTAATTTTGATCCAAGATCAAAATAGCTTAGACATGGCATTTATATGAATGTTTTGAGAATTTTCCTTCACTATTATTATTTTTCAACATATGTAAGTACGTTTCTTTCAAAGTGATATATGTTTACATTATACAAACAAGTGGTTCAAACTTGCTTAGACTTTAGCTTTCACGCTATGATTAGAAAGTTAACAAAATGAACTTTCACTAGTCCTGGTTCTTAACCTTTTCAGAACCTCAGCTTCTTCCTCTGTACAATTGGTATAATAGTGCCTACCTCTTAGGATTTTTGTGGGAATTAATTGACGTACATTAAGTCTCCAGCACAAAATAAACGTTTCATAGATAGTGATAGAGTGGAGTCAATAGTCATTTTTATTATTAAAACCATATGCAGGAATTGAGTTAGGTATTTTGCTTGCTTGTTTGTTTTTGATCATGTGGTCCCAAATTAGCCCAAATGTGTCTTTTAAATAAGAAATACTATTAAGGAATACTTTGCAGTAATCATGTAGTGATCTCTTTAGGCTGGCATGTGAAGATGTTTGTCAGCAAGTGGCAGCTTAGTATTATAGTATGACTTCATTAGTGTAATAAAAAGGGGTTAATCATTATACATATTCATAGAAAAGGTTTTGAAGAATACACAATAGTTTCTTAGGAATTACCTTCAAGGAGTGAGAATGGAAATACCAAGGGGAGAGGGAAACCTTTTCTCTGCACCCTTTTATACAGTTAGAATGTTGTTGAACATGTATTACTTTTATTTAAAAAAAAAAAAAAAGAATGTTTTACCAGCAACTGGTAGAGTGTAGATTGTAAATGAGAATAAACTGCCGAATGTGCTGGTGAAATCTAAAAGTAAGTTATCTTTTATCATAACCAATAACGTCAGTAGAATTAAACCCATGATTATAAAAATGAAAATATAGAAATGCATGATACAGAGACGTTGCTGTTAAAATTACAGTGAATTAATCTCAAATACTTGACATGATGCGGGGCTCCTTAAAGCTGCCGCGCCTCGCGGTTTGTGGGATCCTAGTTCCCCAACCAGGGATTGAACCCGGACCCTTGGTGGTGAAAGCACAGTGTCCTAACCACTGGACTGCCAGGGAATTCCCTGTGATAGTTTTTAATTCAGAGTAAAGTTGAAAGTGAAATTCCTCTACAGTAACACTATCACTGAAGTTTATTTAGTATTAGGTATTTGATGTATGTTTTTCTGGAATTTTTCCTATGGGCATACATAAACCCACATACAATTATATACATATATTTCTTAATAAAAATGAGATTTTATTATATGTATTCTACAACATGCTTTTTTCACTTAATGTATTTATATAAGATCAGTACATATATACTTATCTCTTTCTTTTTAACCTCTAGCCTGTTGTAGCATAATTTATCTAATCAGTGTTATTGGTGAAAGTTATAGCTGTTTGCATCGCCTTGCTATGTTGAACACTCCTATCCCATTGTGCATTTCAATAGAACAAATGCCCAGAAGTAGAATTGCTGGATGACAAGGTATCTCTATTTTAAAATTTGATAGACAGTGCCAGATTGCCCACCAATGACATTCTATTATTATATGACTTGCACACCCACCCACCCACCCACAGTGCTGATATTACTCGTTCCAACACTTGAATGTTTTGGCAGCAATTGGTAGGGTGAAGATTGTAAATAGAATAAACTGCCTAATGTGCTGGTAAAAATCTAAAAATAAGTTATTTTTTGGTGCTCTGGTATAAAGAAATCAATATCATTTAATTTACATTTCTTTGATTGTTACTATGATTGAAAATCTCTTCACATGTTCGTTAGCCATTTATAGTTCTATAAGTTGGCTATTCACCTCCTTTTGCCCATTCTGATACCTTTTTTCACTTTCTCATCTTCAGTTGTTAGTGCTCTTTATATATTTAGGATAATGACTATCTTTATAGGATATGAGACAAATATTTTCCCCATCTGTTGTCTTTCTGTCTTTTAATAGTGTTTTATGCCAAAGAAGCATTGATTTTTTTGATGTAATTTTTATCAAGATTGTGCATTTATGTAGTTTAAAAAGTCAAAATTTTCTTCAAAGCTTATAATAATCAACAGTTGTCTCCTGCCTCGCATTTCTATTCCCACTCCCAAATCCTGCTTCCCAGAAGCAACTACTTTAAAGTTTTATAGAGGTTTTCTCTGATTTTTTTTTCTCTCTTTCTAAACAACATATTTATACTGCCATCTCAGTACTTCAGTTTTAGGTAAAAGATGAGAATTTAGCTTTTTAACACACACACACGTTTGACCTCCATCTTCCATATACAGTTATATCATAATTTTTGGTTAGCTCAGTAGAAATGCTTCTATTATCCTGATTCTGTGTATTATTCACAGCTGTGATTTTTAGTGTACAATGATTAAATTTGCTTTCTCTGTGTAACAGTTCATTTTCCTTAGAGTAAAGCATTGCTTCATTTTTCTTTTATTAATGTTTGTTAATTGCCATATCCTACACCAGAATTATAAATATCCTCTTGATGTAGCCATTCAGTATATTCAGATATATCAGGTAATCTATCAATTTCATCTTCTTCTTGAAGACTTCCCTATCGGATCCCTATGTCCTTCTGCTCCAATCTGGACTGGTTTTCTCTATAACACTACTGCACAGTTACCATCCTGAGATTTCCCTTCACCATCATCCTGGAGGCTTATATTTTTATTTAGCAAAATTAATGTCTTTAAGTTTCTATTTTTGTATCATACTTAAAATCTGAGATTATAAAAAAAAATTTATCCATGTTCGTAGTGGTTTAATGTTAATTTTTCTATGTAAATATCTATTTTGCTATAAATAATGAGGTAGAAGTTTACTTTTTGTTTTTTACTTTGAATGACTAGGCACTTATCCTTATATAATTTTATTGAATAAATAATTCATCTTCTCACACTGATTGGAAGTGCCATCTATATCATATATTAAACATCCATACGTTTGGTTCTGTTTTTGAGACCACCATTCTGCTTCATTGATCCTTTTGTCATATTCTAGCTCTAGATCCCAATATTTGATATGCTATAGTTTTACAATTTGTTTTAGTATCTGATGGAACAAGTCCTTCTTTGTTACTTTTATTTCCTCCTGAATTTCCCTGGCTATTTATTAGGTGTTTATTCTTCTAGATTAGAAGTTGGCAAACTATAGCCCACAAACCGAATCTGTCCTGTGGCCAGTTTTTGTATAACCTGCAAACTAAGAATAGTTTTTAAATTTTTTAATGATTGGGGGAAAAAAATCAAAAGAAGAATAATATTTCTTGACCCGTATAAATTATATGAAATTCAAATCTCAGTGTCCATAAATTTTTATTAGAATACACACTCATTTATTAAGTATTATCTATGGCTGCTTTCATACCACAAGATAGAATTGATTTGTTACATTGTAGACCATAGGACCCACAAAACCGAAAATATTACAGATACTTTACAGAAAAAGTTCATTGACCCGTGTTCTAGATCAAATTTTTAATAGTAAAAAAGGGAAATCTATTGGAATTTCATGTAATATATAGACTAAGGAGAAATAATATCTTTTCAATATTGAACCTTATCAAACGACAAAAGATCTGTCATTTATTTAGATTTTCTAGTATATCTCTTGGGAGCATTTTATAATATTTTCCCATCTAGTTCCTGTACACTACTTCTATTACATTTATCCCTGGATTTTGGGGGGTGGTTGCTATAAATACAGTTGTTAATGGGATCTTTTCGTACACCCTGTTTTCTTTTTTCCTTATCTGTGTCTGTGTGTGTATACACTTTCTTTCTAAAAAAATTTAAAATATATATACTCATTGTAAAAATAATGAGGACATATCATAAGGACCTCACTGATTAAAAACAAGATTTCTGTCTCAAGCAGATAAGTGAAGCAACAAAGAATGTAGAAATTATTTACTTAGGGCTTCCCTGGTGGCGCAGTGGTTAAGAATCCGCCTGCCAGTGTAGGTGACAAGAGTTCAAGCCCTGGTCCGGGAAGATCCCACATGCCGCGGAGCAGCTAAGCCCATGTGCCACAACTACTGAGCCTGCGCTCTAAAGCCCGCGTGCCACAGCTACTGAGCCTGCGCACCTAGAGCCCATGCTCTGAAACAAAGAGAAGCCCCCACAATGAGAAGCCCGCGCACCGCAACGAAGAATAGCCCCTGCTCGCTGCAACTACAGAAAGCCCGTGTGCAGCAACAAAGACCCAACGCAGCCAAAAAATAAATAAACTAGCTAAATAAAGAAAGAAAGAAATTATTTACTTAGTAAAAATATAAGTGATGGTAGGAAATTATTTTCCTGGAATTTTACATTATGATTTCTTTCTTGAAATATTTTGTAATCTAACTTATTGCTGTAGCACACATTTTAATTATGAGCCAAAGGCAGAATTACTAATTTTGTTGTTTAAAATTACTTTTAATTAAAGATACTTGCTTGTATTTGAAATGATACAGCAATACACAGTATAGAAAGTAGATGTTCCCAATCAAATAAAAGTTACCAGTTATACCAACCTTTCCTCCACCAGGTATAGTCACTAAACAATTTGAAGCATATTCTTCTAAATTTGATTTTATCTTTAACATTGTTCATATTATTAATGTTATTTTATTATCATTATTTTATTTATTGTTGGCTGCGTTGGGTCTTCGTTGCTGCGTGCGGGCTTTCTCTGGTTGTGGCGAGCAGGGTCTACTCTTTGTTGCGGTGCGCGGGTTTCTTATTGTGGTGGCTTCTCTTGTTGCAGAGCACGGGCTCTAGGCACGTGGGCTTCAGTAGTGGCACATGGGCTCAGTAGCTGTGGCTCACGGGCTCTAGAGCACCGGCTCAGTAGCTGTGGCGCACGGGCTTAGTTGCTCCGCGGCATGTGGGATCTTCCCGGACCAGGGCTCGAACGCGTGTCCCCTGCATTGGCAGGCAGATCCCCAACCACTGCGCCACCAGGGAAGTCCCAATTAATGTTATTTTAAAATGTAATCATATCATGCCTAGTACTATTTACTTAACAATACATTGTAGGACATCTTTGCTATAGATCTGTCTCTGGTTCTATTAGCTACACAGTAGTCAAGTATAATTGTACCAATTTCTTTTTGATGGACATTTGGGTTGTTTCCAAATGTTTTCTGCTGTAAACCATGCTGTAATTATCATTAGAAATAGCAGTGTGATTCATTTTAAATTCATCTACTCTGACTTCGAAATATTACAGCTCGGGGACTCTATTTTTTCATCAACTCCCATCAGCGAAAGGGCCCTTTACTTCAAAGCAGTGTGCTAATGGAAAGTCCGTTTTGCTTTTTCTTTTTTGTTTCCTTCACAGTAAAGCAGCCCTTGTATCAATGAGCTTACAGTCCATTGTGGTTGGCCAGCATGTAACTAATCAATCATAATTATTACAAATTACGTTATTTGTAAAATGCTAGTCATTACTATGAGCTGATAAACTTATTTGCTCTGGGCTTCCAACAGATTGCAGGGAGATGGGTTGATAATCAAGAATGTGAAACAAAGTGTATATAAAATGGTAGCAAGAAGCTATTTATTGGTGGGCTTGTGCCAAAACAAATATCTCATCCCCTAG
Source organism: Aethalodelphis obliquidens (assembly GCF_003676395.1). Classification (NCBI taxonomy): domain Eukaryota; kingdom Metazoa; phylum Chordata; class Mammalia; order Artiodactyla; family Delphinidae; genus Aethalodelphis; species Aethalodelphis obliquidens. The sequence continues at coordinate 13,459,589 of NW_020837972.1, read as the reverse complement.
GCAAAAATACATATTTTAACAAGGGGAACAGAAAGAAAAAAAAAAGGATGTAATATCCTATTGGGTATCCTGGCATTCTCAGTATGCTGTCTTGTTTCATTATTCATGTGCTGGCAGCATCAGCTTCAAGAAGTGATGATTTAAAAAACTTCTGTAAGCCTAACTTTCAAAACATGAAGAGGTGATAAGCCTTTACAAGATCACTAAATTTCACTAGACCTGTTCTCCTATATTTGACTAGACATGTGATTAAAAGAGATTACATATAGTTCATCATTAAGTGCGAAAATGTTAAGCTTTATTAATAATCTAAAAATGTAAATTATAGTAAGGCTAAGTATTGTAGTTATTACAAATACCTTTTGACACATCAATTCCACTTGTAGAAATTTATCCCAATCAAATAATTTTGGGTACATCACCACTGTTTCTTGAACTTTTTCATCCCAAACAGAAACTCTGTACCCATTAAGCACTAACTCTCTATTCCCCACCCTTTGCCCAGCCCCTGGTAACCTCTCATCTACTTCTGTGTCCATGAATTTGCCTGTTCAAGATATTTCATGCAAGTAGAATCATATAATATCCATCCTTTTGTGTCTGTCTTATTTCAGTTAGCATAATATTTTCAAGGCTAATCCATGGGATGTCATGTACCAAAACTTCGTTTCTTTTTATGGCTGAATAATATTCCTTTTTATGTATAAACCATATTTTGTTCATCTCTTCATCTGTTGATGGACACAGGCTGTTTCCACGTTTTGGCTATGAATAATACTGCTGTGAACATTGGTGCACAAGTATCTGAGTCCTTGTTTTCAGTTCTTTTGGATGTATGCATATGGTAATAATATGTTTAACTTTTTTTTTTTTTTTTTTTTTTTGGCCACACCATGTGGCATGTGGAATCTTAATTCCCGGACTGAAGATTGAACCCGTGCCCCCTGCAGTGGAAGTGTGGAGTCTTAACCACTGGACCTCCAGGGAAGTCCCTATGTTTAACTTTTTGAGGACCCAGCAAAGTGTCCTCGATAGCAGCTGCACTATTTTATATTTCTACCGCCAATGTAAGGGGGTTCAAATGTCTTCACCTCTTTGCCAGCACTTATTTTCCATTTTAAAAAAATTATAGCCATTCTGGTTTTGGTTTACATTTACCTAATGACTAATAGTGTTGAGCATTTTTTCAAGTGCTTTTTGGCCATTTGTATGTCTTCTCTGGGCAAATATCTATTCAAATCCTTTGCCCATTTTTAAATTGGGTTGTTTTTTATGTTGTTGAATTGTAGGAGTTCTTTCTATATTTTAGACACTAGCATTAGGAATAAATTGAGGGGAGATCTAAGAAATTAAATAATTAGAAACAGCCTTTAGGTCACATATATGTGATGTCCCATCCCATCCACCTTGTGATCTTTGCCAGTGCCCTTATTGGCATTAATACCTCATAATAACCTTCCTTTTCTTGCCATCCTAAAAATATCCCAGGAGCAACCAAACTGTCCTACATCAATACCAACCAGCTCATGGTGAACTTGGAGAATTATCCAATCCAAAATTCACAGTCTCCTTTATTTACTATTTTTCCATCAATTTTGTTTGTCATTTACACTCACAATTTAGTTAATTTTACCCCCAAAACTTTTCTCTTTTATGTATGTATACATAATTCACTGTTTCCCAAGACTCTCATAAACACCTCAAGTAACTGTTCAATCTAGTCTCGTCCATTTTTAGATCCTCCTCTTTTGGGGGAGGAGGATTTTTTTTTTAATGTTAAAGTATTTCAAACATGTAGACTATAGCTAACATCTATGAACCTATCTCTCAGAATTAATTTTTTAAAGAAATACAACATTATATAATTGAAGTCTTCTTTATACCCCTTCCCAGTCCCATTCCTTTCTAAGATCCATCTACTCTTCTGAAGTTGGTGTGTATCCTTTCCCTTCCAATTTGTACTCTTATTATATGTGTTCTTCTACAACTAATATATATAGATCTTGTGTTGACATTTGCATAAATTTCAATATACCATACATACAATTCTTCAACTTGGTTTTTCTTTCATTATGTTTTTGAGACTTCTACATGAAAAATTTAAATCAAATGGCATGCCATTTGATTTAAACTATGGTGTGGCAGGGACTTCCCTGACGGTCCAGTGTTTCAGACTGTGCTTCTAGTGCAGGGGGCACAGGTTCAATCGCTGGTTGGGGAACTAAGATCCTATGTGCCGTGCAGCACAGTCAAAATATAAAAAATAAAATAAAATAATGAAATAAAAAAATAAACTATGGTATGACATTTACATCAGATGATTATACCATAGTTATTTTTTTCCCTGTTGATGGATATTTAAGTTGTTTCTCATTTTTTACCATAACAAACAATGCCTTAATGAATATTCATGTGGCCATGTGGGAGTCATGCGGTATGCACATCCTCAACTTCACTAGATAATTCTAAATTATGCTGATAAAATGGTTATAGTAATATTTCCTTTTTACTTTATTTCTGAGCAAAAATTGGCATTGACTGCTAAGCATTGTTATAATGGAAAAGATACTGGATGAAAATTAGGATGGAATTTCAGCTCCAGAACTAATTGGTTGGGTAACTTATATTAAGTTATTCCATCTGGGTCTGTTTCTCCACCTCCAAAGTAAGGTCAAACTGAATGTGATCCCTGAAGTCTTTTCTAACCTTGGTGTTCTGTGATTTTAGTGCTAATGATAAATTGTGTGTTGAGAGATAAAAGAGCTATACACTTTTTAATGAAATTAGATCTAATACAGGACTAATGTCAGTAGTCCCTAAAGTCTTTAAGTAATCCAAAAGTTCAGTTTAAGATAGTCTCGTCTCCATTTACTATATCATTTTTATGCACTCTTAGTTCAAGATATAGTTTTAAAAGTATTACTCAATTGAATGTTTTCTGATTTGCATAATTAGTTGTATTTCAACAGTACTTTTAAAGATATTTTGAAATGCAAAATAAGGTATTAGATTTGCATTGTGGTTAATAAACTCTGTGAACTAACCTAAATTTCTTATGAAACATTGATTTGTGGATAAAAACAGATACTTAACTTGGAAGTGAACATTTGGAACCCAACACTTTTGCAAGCTGGAGACTTCCTGTAATGTTAATTTCAGGAAATCCTAGGCAAATATACAGTTATAACTCTAGAAGATATATGGATGGTGTGTTCTGTTATGGAAATTAAAATGTCACTGCTAAAAGATTTGCATTTTGTGGTCTTGGAAGAGCCTAGAACTTCTGTCTTAGGCTTCGTTTTCTCCACTAGCAGTACCATTCATTTTACTACTTCTGGAGAAAGGCAGACAAGATTAAAGTCATGGAGTGGAGAAAACTTTAACAAATAACTTTGCGAAAGGGCAAAGAGAACTTCAAGGGCAATGATGGTAAATAACTTCTTGGACTGAGTCACCAAATTAGATGAGCCGTAATTATCTATTCCAGTTTGAATTCTTCATAAGAAGTGGTCTTTGTTTTCCTTTAATGTAAAATGGTGGGTTTTCATTTCTCTAAATATTTGGCCTCAGATTACTGACAAATGACAGTTTAGTCATTTATCTTGTGTAAAAAATTACCATTAAAGTATCTAATACGGACTTCCCTGGTGGTGCAGTGGTTGAGAGTTCGCCTGCCGATGCAGGGGACACGGGTTCGTGCCCCGGTCCGGGAAGATCCCACATACCGCGGAGCGGCTGGGCCCGTGAGCCATGGCCGCTGAGCCTGCGCATCCGGAGCCTGTGCTGTGCAACGAGAGAGGCCACAACAGTGAAAGGCCCGCGTACTGCAAAAAAAAAAAAAAAAAAAAAGTATCTAATACAACCTTGTAAAGGGGTTGCTATTGACAATGATCTTAGATGTCCCAGTTATGAAATGGCCTTACTTTCTTTGTAATACAGCTGAAAACACCTTCTGCTTCAAAAAGTGTCATAGATAAGATGGAAGCTGTGTCAGAACATACTGCCTGACCTTTCTACTGGGATCCAGCATTTCCCGTAGGTGGTTGGCTATCTATTATATATGAGTTTTAAACTGTCACTTTTAAAAGATGTCATTTTGTTTGCTTTTAACTCTTTAATTAATAGCTGTTTAGCACCCTTTCTTCATTTTCCCCCTCTTTAATGATAAGGATTTTTTTTTTTTTTGGTCAGTTTCATTTTCACTCTGGTTTTTAATACAAGACTCAGCAGAATAGAGCCTCAGCAGATAAGTGCTTTTGATTGATGGAATTCACATCTGCTGTGTTTCCCAAATGTATTTTCCCCCCAATCTTTCAGCACTCTTATCGTGATTTTGTTGTGCTAGATCATGATACTACAGGCCTCTGTTTCAGATCGGTGTTATTCAGTAGCCAAAAATAATGTAAGAGTGCAAGGCTGACTAAAGAGACAAACAAAAAATTCATAGTAGAAGTGATACTCTTCTGTTTCTGTTGATTGAATATGCAACTTTGGACAATTAGTTTCCTTTAGCTTTGTTTTCATTTCTTCATTTGTAAAATGAAGCTAACAGAAGCTGTCTTACGGATATTGTAAATAATTCAATTATAAAACATTTGTAAGTTGTGATGTCTGTTGAATTGGATGTTAGTAATAAGCCTATAATAAATAAATAATTTTAAGAAGCTATTCTCTGACAACTATCCACTTCCCTACCCCAAGAAAAATATCTCACTTTATTGCAATTGTTCAAGACATGACTGGTTAACAGCAGAAACTTAACACAACATTGTAAATCAACTATACTGCAGTATAAATGTATTTATTTATTTATTTCATTATTATTATTTTTTAACATCTTTATTGGAGTATAATTGCTTTACAGTGGTGTGTTAGATTCTGCTTTATAACAAAGTGAATCAGCTATACGTATACATATATCCCCATATCTCTTCCCTCTTGCATCTCCCTCCCACCTTCCCTATCCCACCCCTCCAGGTGGTCACAAAGCACTGAGCGGATCTCTCTGTGCTATGCGGCTGCTTCCCTAGTATAAATTTTAAAAAGAAAAAGAAAAAAATATACATGACTGGTTATAGATTATAGAAACATGGGTAACTAATATAATTGAAAATTGTGGCATTGTTGCTTATTTTAAAAATCACAATTGCTTATATAATTTAACCGTATTTCTTCTATGAACTTTTAACTAGTCTTAATAAATGTTAAATTATAAATTAAGGGGCTTCCCTGGTGGCGCAGTGGTTGAGAGTCTGCCTGCCGATGCAGGGGACACAGGTTTGTGCCCCGGTCCGGGAAGATCCCACATGCCGCAGAGCCTGCGCGTCCGCAGCCTGTGTTCCGCAACAGGAGAGGCCACAGCAGTGAGAGGCCCGCGTACCGCAAAAAAAAAAAAAAAAAAATATATATAAATTAAGGTAGTAGATTTTCTTAAAAATTTTAATCCTTAATGCTAAGGAATCACTTAGGTTTTACAGTTTTATTCAACTCTTAAGTAAATAAGTATTACTTATTTAACTTAATTTTCTATAGCTATAATTTTTGTCTAAGATTTCTTTTATGAAATAAGTAATACACACATGAAAAACTATTTTGATGATGAATGTTAATTCTTAAACCAGTAATTCAAGTGGAAGAATATTGGATTTATGGTAGTCTTTAGGTTGCAAATATTCTTAGACTTATTCTTGGGCCTTTTTGCCTGAATGCCTGAAGAATTTTTTTCTTTTAATCTTTGGAATTTAGTAGCTTAATTAAGACATGTTTCAGTGTTTATTCTATGTTCATTTTCTCTGGGATACTGTGGACGCTTTCAATCTGTATGTAGCTTTAAGTCTTATTCCTAGAAAGTTTCTTTTTAATTATCTCAATTTAAAATTTTTATTATATTTCCATTCTCTTCCAGGATACTGATTATGAATATGTTCATCTTTAAAATCTCTAATTTTCTCTTATTTTTAAAACTTTGTTCAGGGCCCTTTGGTTAATTTTCTCAGTTCTATACCATGCTTTCTTCAGCATTACAAGTTCTTAGTCCTGCTTCCAGTGCAGGCTGCATTTCGGTAGTGGTTTTATTTTATTCCCACATCTCTCTTGACTTCTGCCAATTCATTTTTCATTCCCTTTTTGGCTTAACTCTTATATCCCTGCTATGAGCTCCTGTTTTATACAGCAGTTATTTCATTGAGTTCCTTTTTTTTTTTTTTAATTCATTGGCAGTACGTTCTGATACAGCTTCCATCTTATCTATGACACTTTCTGAAGAGAGTTCTTCACCTGACACTTCTTATCCCTATTTCTTTATGTTTTGTTTTTATAATATTTTTACAGAGATTTGATGCTGTTTCCTTCTTATTATTCATCTCTAAATGAGATGAATTCTCCTTAGTCTTGTGACATTCCTACAGGGGATGGCGCAAGACCATGTTTTTAATCTAGCGCTAGTAAGAGTTTTCCCTACTTAATGATGAAGATCCTTTTAACAAACTTATTTATGAATTATTTTAGCCTTCACTTTTACTGAGACAAATATCATTATAACAAACTTATTTGTGAGTTCTTTTAGTTCCTACTTTTACTGAGACAACTGATTTGCAATTTTATTGCTTTAATTTTGAAGGAAAGGCCGATACAGACCTTTTCTGGACAGAGTTCATTAATTGTACATTGAAAAAAAAAAAAACCTGGGGAATTCCCTGGCAGTCCAGTGGTTAGGTCTCTGCACTTTTACTGCCGAGGGCCCGGGTTCGATACCTGGTTGGGGAACTAAGATCCCACAAGCTGTGTGGTGTGGCCACGAAATAAAAAAAATAAAAAATTTTAAAAACCTGCATGAATATCCACGAAACATTTATAAGAAAAAGTAGCACTATAGGCAATCTGTGAATATCTACACAAATTCTGTAGATATAGCCAGTAGCTATTATTTACAGATTTACTGAGGAAATAATGTAGTTGTAAAATGTCTTATGAATGTGATTAGTTTTCCAACTGCCCTAAAACTCTAAAATTCAGAACATATTAAGGTTATCTTCACTAAATGGCTTACATATTTTTGACTTCTTTCTGTCCTATACTTTAAATCCTTCCTCCATGCTCTCTCCTAAACTAGGAGAAAAGAGCTACCAACATCACCAAGCATATGTGGTAAACCTATTTATATGACTAGTAACAATATAATAGAAGGATGATTATAAACATTTAACAGATTATATCAAATAGATATTATATATTAAATAGACAAATAATAGAAATCTTCCCAAGCAAAATATGGATAATTTTTATATTTCTCTTTTAAAACATTTTAAAACCATGTAATATACAAAGAAGGGAATGAAAAAGTTTCAGGGACTAAATTTGTGAGCTCAATTAATTACACCCAAATATCATAAACAAGTGGATCATAGACTTTTTCTACAGTGTCCACTTTTTCCCAGAGCCATTGTTGGGTAGCCCTCTTGCCGTGTAGAAATATTGATGTACCAGAAAATGTGAGAAACTGGGAATCAAATGCCACTCATAAAAAAGTCAGAATAATCATTACATCTTCCCATCTTACCAGGATGTTAAAATAATTGAATGTGATTAGGTATGTGAAAGAAAGCACTTTATCCATATGTAAGCTTTAATGTTCTTATTAAATGTAAAAAGAGACCGAACTTAATTCTAGCAGCCTTTTTCAAGCAGCTATTGAGGACAAGTACCAGCATCTACCTTGTAGTGCCAAACCCTTTTTTACTCTGACCAGTGAAGATGGTAACAAGTCTTAAAACTACTCATTGGAGCAGTATGCAGCCTAACACTTATAGTGTCTGAGTAATAAAATACCATTTCCTTGAGTGGAGTTAAGCATTTAGAAATCTTTTAGGAAAGACTCCCTGAACTTCACTAAGAATTCAGAGAGGAAACCATTACTTCTAGCTAGTTGTGGGACTCTTCTATCAAGTGCTTGGAAATGTGTCTAACAGGAGGAGGAAGGAAGGGGTAGGTAGAATTGCTCTCCTAGACCCTGTGAAAACACACATATACATATACACTCTCACTGCTACGTGATAACTAAATGTAACAGTTCCTGTTTCCTATTGTGGTTCTGTTTCATTCCTGTTTAGAGCAAAGACAGCATGGTCAAGAGCTAACTAAATGTGACTAGTCTGAGGAGAAGGTATATGACAGAGATGGCATTGGTGGCAATACCTCCATCTCTCAGAGGTTAAGCCAATAAAAACAGTTGAATTACCATAGGAGCCTAGGGTCAGAGTTAGACTACTGGTTAGATTTTTAGATCTTAACTTTTTGTTTCTCAAGTGATTTCAAAGAGAGAGTATGAGGCCACCAATGATGGTGGGGAGGGAGGGGCTAGTGGAAGGTTGATTTATAAAGTGGTAGAACAGTGCTGAAACCTCAGTACTTCTTGCACAATTAGTCAAGAGATGTGTCAACAGTGCCTGAGGCAGCAGTGATACAAGCTTTATAGTTTAGTTATGAGAATCAGTATTTTTCATTTTCAACATAATTACCAGTGTTTTTTGAACTCTCTAGAACTGTGCTGTCCAACTGGTTGCTGCTAGGCAGGTAGCTATTTAAATTACAATTTAATTAAAATTTAACAGAATTGCAGATTCAGTTCCCCGGTCACACTAGCCGCATTTCGAGTGCTCAATAGCCACATGTGGTTAGTGGCTGCTATATTGGACAGTGCAAATGTAGACTGTTTCCATTATCATGAAACATTCTAATTGAAAGTGCTGATCTAGAACAAACTCTCAGAGCAAAAGTTTAATGTTAAATATATATAGTTTACAATCAAATGATTGAGGCCCAAAGTATAGTATGTAAAATAATTGCCTTTTAAAGATGGAACCTACCATTGTGGCTTAATTATTCTAGGCATAAATAATATTTCTAAAATGAACATTAGTGTCCACTAAATAAAAGGACAGATCCATGTTAATTTTAGACTCAAGGACTTTAGGGAAACGTGTGGATTTAAAAAAGGAGAATAAAAAAAATTTCATTCCATTCACAATACTTAAAATAAGTCAAGATGAAAATTTTAGGCACAGTATTGATATAATGAAAGTTATTGGTAAATAAAGGATAGAACATGAAAAATCTGATTCAAACAATGACATAGGATCCTTTACACATTCTTTTTTATTTTATGAAAATATGATGTTCTCTTTATAGAGGACATAAAATCACTTAAAAGTGATTTCTATGTCAGAATTTAAATATCAAAGAAGACTGATCAAATCCTTAGTTCTAATATAATATTGAATGTTATTAATATATCCAGAGCAGCAAGGGGGAATAATTGAATTATGGGCAATTGAGCCCATTTTTTGACATATAGGATAGTAAAAATTTAACACTTAAGTACTTCATACTTTATATATATGCTCCACACAGACTATCACATTGAATTATTTCATTTATTAGTAGTAATGGATGGAATTTATTGAATGCTTATTCTGTGCCAGCCACCTTGTTGAACACTTTACATGCACTGTCTTATTTAATCTTCACAATATACAGTCCTATGGGTTAGATATGTTTATTATGTCCATTTTACAGATGAGGAAACTGAACCTTGGAGAGTTTTGAAACTTGCCCATGATCATATGGCTAGTTAGGGATAGATCTGGGACTTGAATGCAGTTCTGGTTTTGTGTTTTTATTTATTTATTTATTTATTTATTTATGGCTGTGTTGGGTCTTCGTTTCTGTGCGAGGGCTTTCTCTAGTTGCGGCAAGTGGGGGCCACTTATCATCACGGTGCGTGGGCCTCTCACTATCGCGGCTTCTCTTGTTGCGGAGCACAGGCTCCAGACACGCAGGCTCGGTAATTGTGGCTCATGGGCCTAGTTGCTCCGCGGCATGTGGGATCTTCCCAGACCAGGGCTCAAACCTGTGTCCCCTGCATTGGCAGGCAGATTCTCAACCACTGCGCCACCAGGGAAGCCCTGCAGTTCTGTTTTAATCAAAACCCCATGCCCTTAATTGTGGTTGCCTTTCCAAGTAGCAGGCTGAAGACCATATTAATAAATAGCAGAGTAGGATTTAAATATATCCCTTTCTAACTCTAGGTGTCATGTTCTTTCTAGTTTGCCATATGCCTCTTATATCAACTGTAAATGAGGAAGAAATGGCCGTAATTTTATATCGAATGGAAATTCTCGAAGTCCTTAGGCCCAATCAGTTTTCCTAAATTTGTTACACATCAAGATTTGAGAATGCTGTCTGAACAAATTACTAAAAATGCCACAGATTAAAACAAACTGAAATACAGGTTGTACTCATGTGACTTTCAAAAATCAAAAGCCTTAAAGCAATAGAAATGATATTTATCAGAGGCTAATTTTCACATTGTCTTAATTTCCAGTTACATTCATTGTTTTTAGAGAACATTGCAACCTTACAAACTTGTTAAAGAATACTTAGGGAGTTCCTTATTTGTAATCATAAATTATGGTAATTTTTCTAAACCAGGTTATGAAGAAATAATCAAATATCATCCCAAGAAGTCTAGGAACAGGCAATCAGTAATTGAAGACCAAGTGGTGAAAACCTCTTTTTGGTTAAAATACTCTGTAGTTAGCCTAGTCCAAACAGTCCCTGTCTATTCTGAGACCTTTGAGGGTTCAAGTACTCAATCTGAGAAATCTCACCAAATGTGAAGTATATGGAGAATAAAAATAAGAGAGAAGTTCTCTTCAGTTGTCTATAGTGGAATTTCCCTCTAAGTGAATGAAATGTAATTCAGCCCGTTGAATCACTGAACTATTTTATTGCATTGGAACTCATAAAATAATTCTGTTTGAAAAACACTGCTTGCCATTTCAACAACTTAAAACCATAGTCTATTCAATCACTTGATAACAAAGTAGTGTGGAGAATGACTTCGCTGAAACGGTGCCAGACTCTTTCCAGCAAAGTGGCATTGGCGTGAGGCAGCAAAAGGAAAGGGAAGGGACCAGGAATGTAAAGAAGAGTTAACTAGACTTTATTTACTAGCTAGCATTTAAAATATGAGAGCAATAAGGAAATAATTAAAAATAATATGTGGAGCCATCTTCCAGAAAGTTACAGTCTAATTGAGAAAAACCAATTCGTATGGAATAATATGAGATTTGCAAAGTAACATTAACACAGGAAAAATGGAACATAGTCCATGCAAAAGAAACTTTTTACAACATTGTTTTTGTTATGATGGAATTGATTGATTTATTCAGTTTTTCATCAACTATATTTTGCGCACTGTCTGTCCAACATTGTTTCAGACATTGAAGATGCAGTAGTGAACAAAACAGACTAAAAAACCTACCTTAAGAAGTTTACATTCTAGAAGGGGGAACAGAACACATAAAAATTAAGCACATAGTGTATTAGAAGGTGATGAATGCTATGGAGTATAAAAGCAGAGAAGATGGACAATGGGGGAGGTTACAACTTTAAGAAGAGTGGTTAGGGTTTATAATATATCTTTTATTAAAATCATATTAGTCTGTAGGAGCCAAAGTTGAAACAGGGCCAAGCTTTTCTCTCTAGTGAAGGAATAAGTGGAAGGAAGTAAATGAAAGAATGGAAATGGCATCAGGTACTTCACTTATCCCTTTTCTGTTCCTGGATCTGTCCTTCTGTTTGGGTAAGTGTTTAGAAGTACATTTGGTGTTTTGGTAGGGTCCACTGGCCCTTGAGATAAAATGGGGTGAGGTGTGCGGTGCTGAAGATATTCTCACTGATAGTAGAGCACAGTTCCACTCACCTTCCCCTGAGATCTCGGCACACATTGTATGTGGTTCAAAGAATACTTTTACTGAATAGTATTTGGGATAATGAGATTTTCACTTGTAGAAAAATTTTTTTCTCTATCCTCTTAAAATCTCAAGAAGTCATCATAGTTAAGAAAAGTCTCTGTCTCTTCCATGTCTCTTTATCAAACCAAGTCTACCAAAGTATTGAATAGTTGTTCATTCATTGAGTGACTAATTTGTGCAGAAAATGTTTTCTTTTTCAAGTGTATCTGAGTATTTCCTTGTCACAATTTAAAAAATGCCTAAGAGATATGGGAACATATGTATATGTATAACTGATTCACTTTGTTATAAAGCAGAAACTAACACACCATTGTAAAGCAATTATACTCCAATAAAGATGTTAAAAAAAAAAGCCTAAGTATTAGCTGTCCTTGTCTCTTCCTTTCCACTGACCTCTTCTCTCTTTTTTTCAAGCAAGCACAAGTCTCTATTCATCCACAAAAACCAGTACTACTCTCTTGTTTTACCCTAGTGTGCTTATAAACCACCTAACCCCACCCCTGCCCCCCACGCCCCACCCCAGCCTACATTTCCTTCCCTTTTTTTCCTCCCATCCCAACCCCATTCTGGCAAACCGAAACGATTTTCTCAAAGATCACCAATAATTTCCATTTTGCCAATGTTAATCATCTTTTCTAAGTCTTTATTTAACTTGTCCACCTGATCTCTTTGGAATATCTCCCACATTGTATTATATCCCTTAAGTGAGATAAATGAAAGCATATCATAATGTCCGACACAAGAAAGTACTCAACAAATGTTGGTTGAATTTGAACTGAATATGACTTTATCCTCTCTGGGTTCTATTCCAGCTCAATGCCTTAAATATTGTAGATACTTGATACACTTTGGTTTGTTTTATGTACGAATGAATGCATGAACCTGTCACTTCTTCTCTGCCTCCTTTCATGGTTCTTCCTCTTTCTGACCTCAAACATATGCTTAAGAACGTATATATTAGTCATCGTGCTAATTCATTTTGCTATTTATTTCTCACAAACACTTGATATGGTAGTTATTCTTATTTTTCTTTTACAGGTGAGGAAAATGAGACTTAGAACTCTTCAGTGACTTAGCAGGTTCACATATTTAGCCAGTACACGGTAGAACCACTAGTTAAAGTAATTGAGCTTGTTCTAGAGGACTCAGATATTGGTTCTGTGCGCATTCTTTACACTCTTCTTTCCCTTGTAGAGTCCATTCATGATTTCAGTTGGCAGTTCTATGCTAGTGACACCAAAATCAACACTTTAAGAATTGACATTGTGGGGAACGATAAATTAGGAGTTTGGGATTAACAGATGCACACTACTATATATAAAATAAACAACAAGGACCTACTGTATAGCACAGGGAATTATGTTCAATGTCTTATAATAACCTATAATGGAAAAGAATCTGGAAAAGAATATATATGTGTGTGTGTGTGTGTGTTTTATATATATAAAACAATCGCTTTGTTGTATACCTGAAACATTGTAAATCAACTATACTTCAATTAAAAAAAAATTGACATTGTATCCTATTTCTCCAACTGCCTCCTCTGAGCTATCTTGCTCTCATGTTGAACTCAACCTATTTTAAACAAACCTCATCAGTATAACCTCAGGATGTACTCCCTATTAGTGATTTAGTTGTGACAGTTTCATCATCCTAATCACTCAGACTTGAAACCATCTTTAACTTTTTACTTCTCCATTTCCTTGTCTTAACTCACATCAGCTGATACAGTATTATCACCAAGGGATACACAAATACATGCCTAATCCTACACAAGTCTACCACAGGTAGAAAAGTCAATCTGAGTTGTGTCTTTATTACTTCCCTTTAGTTAATAACTTACTTACTGTCCCCTGTCATTTTAGAAACATACTGTGAAAAAATTAATGAGAGCTGTTGGAAATTTTATATTTATTTGAAACTATTTTTCCAGAATTATACATACTGGATACATGAAAAATACTGCTAACTTACTAATTCTTCCTGCAGATGGGGGAGATTTCATTTTTATTAGGTACTAGTATTCAGAGCCTCCAGCAGACATCCCATCCCCTCAGGTTGCACTGGGCAAAACTGGAGCACATGTTTACCCCTAGATCAGTCACTGGCAATGACAATTAAAAAATTACTACAACTAGCTTATACCTATTAAGGCTTATCCTGTATCGTCACAGGGCAGAATATTGTTCTGTCAGCAGAATAATGGGAAGAAATGGCTGTTAGGCAGGTAACCAACAGCATTCTTTCTTCATTTTGGATTTATCCAGTACAAAGCACCGCATCTTAAGCACACCATGTCTCTGGAAATAAATAATGTGATTATCTTCTTTAAGAATGGACTACTGGGGCTTCCCTGGTGGTGCAGTGGTTGAGAGTCCGCCTGCCGATGCAGGGGACACGGGTTCGTGCCCCGGTCCGGGAGGATCCCACATGCCGCGGAGCTGCTGGGCCTGTGAGCCGTGGCTGCTGAGCCTGCGCATGCGGAGCCTGTGCTCCACAACGGGAGAGGCCACAACAGTGAGAGGCCCATGTACCACAAAAAAAAAAAAAGAAGAATGGACTACAACATACAGAATATTTAATGTAAGAGATACTTTGAGGAGTTAGAAAGGTGTCCCCTGTTTCTTTAAGAACATACTGTTTATAGGACTATCAGTATACATAGAGAAGTGCCATTTATTTATTAATAAATTTATTTATTTTATTTATTTATTTTTGGCTACTTTGGGTCTTCGTTGCTGTGCAGGGGCTTTCTCTAGTTGCAGCAAGCGGCTGCTACTCTGTTGCAGTGCGTGGGCTTCTTATTGATGGCTTCCCTTGTTGCGGAGCACGGGCTCTAGGCGCGTGGGCTTCAGTAGTTGTGGCACGTGGGCTTCAGTAGTTATGGCTTGCCGCAAGCTCTAGAGCGCAGGCTCAGTAGTTGTGGTGCATGGGCTTAGTTGCTCCGCGGCATGTGGGATCTTCCCGGACCAGGGCTCGAACGCGTGTCCCCTGCATTGGCAGGCAGATTCTTAACCACTGGGCCACCAGGGAAGCCCCTGCCATTTATTTTTATTAGCAATAATAGCTAATAAATTATTACATGGGATTTGATGTGTGACAGTCAGCCTTCTACCTGAAATATCTCATGTAATCCTTATAACATCCTATAAGTTTCGGATATTTTTATTACCCCTATTAACCCACGAGAAATGAGGCTTAGAGAAGTTCAGTTACTTGACCATACTGTAAGTCAGAGGCGGAAGCACGATTCAAACACAGGTAATCTGGCATCTGAGTTAATATTCTCAACTAGCATTTAAACTGCCTTCAGTAACTGGCAGTAGCGATGAGACTGAGCCAAAACCTGCCCTATCACTCATTCTGAAACCTAGGGCTTGACCTAGTTTTTCCTCTTACTAACCTTTTTGCTCTGCCTCCTGACAGGATAGCACAGGTCACTCTAATTTCCTTCCTTGATCTGTGCAGAAAGTCATGCTTTGTTTTGTTTTGTTTTCCCCCCTTAAAGATGAGTGAATAGGGACAGAGAATGACAAAAGACATCTACTAGAAAAATATCTGAAAGCATACAAATATCCTAAAAGAGAAATTTTGAATTTAAATTTTGTTCATAAGTAATGTAATTCTGTGAAAGTTAAAGGGGGATAGTCTGAGAAGAAAAAATATATATCATAATATGATCATCTCCAACCTTTCTTATTTTTAATGCACTCTTTCTTGTCATGCTTTGAACTCTGACGTATCCTTACCACAACTTCAGGCTTTAATAACTGCAAATTTAACTGAAAAAAAAAAATCTTTGCTGAATCACCATTCATGAATTCTTCTAGCTTTGGGGAAGAGTCTAGCTTCAAAGTACAAAGTTGCCTGTGGTGAGAAAGGTCCTTAAAATTTCCACAGAAACACTGAAGCAAACTTCTTTTATTATTGAGTTCCCTCTGTGTACCTCTTAGGCATTCAGCTAAGTGCTAGGATTTTTTTTTTTTAAGCTTCCATTAGCTATTTTGCTTTGATGTTTTCACCTCTTAGTCACTGTAATCAAGGCTTCCTGATGGTGACATTGCAGCTACTTGTGGCATCATACTGTCTAACATTTATCAAGCACCAAGGAAACCCAGGCAGATATGAATGAGTAGTAGTGGAGGGGGCACAAAAATATAAAACTGACTAAAACACAAATACTGAACGAGAACTGGATTTGGTCATTTCTGGCTGTATGAGGGAGGTAAAAAAGAGGTTCCTAAGAAAGGAGAGAGATGAGCAGAGAATGAGGAAATAATTAGACCACGGACACATATAATTGTTTACGAACAGAAACAATAGCAGAATTCGGAAGAAAAGAGCACTGTGCAAAATATCCTTAAATGTGCTGAAGCTTTTTCAGTGTGTGTGTATTTAATGTGGTAAGATGATTTAGAAAACTTGCTCTGAGTTCATCTTTACTCAGGGTGAGTTTTAGCTTTGTGATCTTTCTTCACTATGCTTAATTGCTCACCTCTTTGGTACTCAGCCCCCACCGTCCACACACAAACACTCAGTTGCTCAGAATTATCTCTTTTATCGCTTGATATTCAGCTCACATTTACTTTCTCAGACTTTTGGAAGTTACCACTCAGACAGATGCAAATGCGGTATTATGCCTGCCAAAGTGCTGAACAGAAAAGAGACTTCTTTTACACCTTCCATCTTTTGAGCTTTTAGTCCTGCTCTTTCAAATCCTTGCTAAATAGTAAATGGGGAGATTGTTATTGTTCAGATGAACACAAGGGTATTCGCATTACTGAGCTGACTGTTTCTAGTCCTAAAGAGATTCATTACAATTTCCTTATCAGCAAAGGAATCGCCTTGATTTCCTTTTGATGA
Source organism: Aethalodelphis obliquidens (assembly GCF_003676395.1). Taxonomy (NCBI): domain Eukaryota; kingdom Metazoa; phylum Chordata; class Mammalia; order Artiodactyla; family Delphinidae; genus Aethalodelphis; species Aethalodelphis obliquidens. Next base: position 13,442,910 of record NW_020837972.1, on the reverse strand, counting down.
TGCTTCCCAGCTGATATTCTAGAACTAGCACAGAAGCAATTCATACCTTTGTGAAATAGCTCTTGCCCAGTAATCCTGCTTGATTTGTACATATTAGGCTTTAATTACAGGGTTAAGGGGATGGATGGAGAAGAAAGCAAAAAACACCCACTGCCCCCAAATTGAGCTCTATCAAATCAGCTTGACTCCCTCAACAGAGACTGGCAGGAATACATTTATATTGCAACTGTTTTCCCCCCTAGTTGTCAGCCACAAAGAATAAAACAATTAAAAAAACAAGAAACAACCGTTAGGAATTTAAACTGAACTCAAATAGAACTCTGTTAATAATAGTTCACAAAATTGTGGGAAACCTTAGGTACCATAGACCTATAAAAAGCATCTTAAAACACATTTTGTGCGTTTTATGATTTGCCATTATGAGCTGTTATCTTTTTTTTTTTTTTTTAATGGGTACTGTGTTCTGAACCCAAGATAGCTATTGAGGGTTATATGAGTCTGTTAAGTGTTAAGCGTGTTAAATTAAAAGAAGTTTACCTATATGAAGGGAGGAAAAACAGTGCTGAGACAAGTGAATATTCTTCAAAGGTTTTGGAAGATCATTGTTGCCAAACTTGGGTTCACTTGCCCATCATGCAGCAAAGCCAATCTACTCACAACGGGTTGTGGTGAAGGAAAGTACAGCGTTTATTGCAGGGTGTCAAGCAAGGAGAAGGAGCAGCTCACACTCAAAAGACCCAAACTCCCTGAAGGATTTCAGGGAAGGGTTTTTTAAGACAGCCTTAGAGGTGAGGGTTGCAGGGTGCCTGAGCAGCTCATGCTCAACCAGTCATTCTTCTGATTGGTTGGTGGTGAAGTAACAGGGTAGTGTTTCAGGAATCTCAATCATCAACCTTCTAGTTCAAACCGGTCTGGCCTCAGTCTGTAGTCACCATCCTCCACTGGGTGGGGGTCTTAGTTTCTGCAGAACAACTCAAAGATACACAGCAGATTGTTATCTGTATCCCTTCAGGAGGAACTAGGAGTCCTGTGACTCTAATGTTCTAATCATTAACTGCTTGAGTCTGTTATTTGGAACTCAGGGAAGGTCTCCAAGACTAAAGACTTTTTTTAATAAAAAAGAAACAGGGGACTTGGAGGGGCTTTTGTATCCAGGAAGGTCCCACAGGGTCCTGCTCAGTTTCATTTTCATGTTTATATATTTGAAAGATTCTATTTTTGGTTTAACTTTTTTGGTATAGTTATCCTTTCAGTTGAATCTTATATAATCTTTAGCTACTTGGTCTTTTAAAAAATCTAGGACATAAGTTATGTATTTAAAAATTATAGTATTGGTTAATGACCTCCTGAGAGATGGCAAGAATTTAGAAGGGGGGAAATTTTTTTTGACTAGTAAAATCGTCCAGATTTTACTACCAAATTAGAGCTCCCTTTCTAACTTTAACACTTCCACGTATACCAATTAAAATGAAATTGTTTGGCGCATTGGAAAGTAGAGAACAATAGAGTTTTAAATAAATGTGGTTTTCCTTTTTTATTTAATTAAGTTTAAATAGTTAATTCTGGTTAAAGGCATTGCCTTGAAAAAAAATCTGGTTTATAAACATGAACTTGAATTTATGGGGGGGACAAGGGTAAATTAGTAGTAAAAACTTTATGAAAAGCCCCCATCCCCTTTCAGCTGTCTAGCCTGTTCTTTTCCTTTCCAATGAACGTCAATACGCTTTTTTTTTTTTTTTTGCCCTGCCATGCAGCTTGCTGGATCTTAGTTCCCCAACCAGGGATTGAACCCCGGCCCCCAGCAGTGAAAGCACTGAGTCCTAACCACTGGACTGCCAGGGAATTCCCTCAATACACATTTTTAAATTATAAAAATATGGTGAAAGAAGAGCCTTGTTTACAGTTTCATCTTGTGCCTTGCAATTCAAAGTGTAGTCCATAAACCAGCAGCAGTGCCTGGGAGTTTGTTATAAATACAGAATCCCTGGCCCCAGACCTACTGACATTCAGAATCTGCATTTTAACAAGATACCAAGGTAATGGGTACACATCAGAGTTTGAGAATTACTGATCTAGTGCTTACAATTAGAAGGTGACACCCTCAAGAATAGTTGCTAAACTTCCCTTTTATTTTCAGTGACCTCTGTAAGCATCCAAAAGTAGCATTAATTGGGTTGTTTCAAACTAATATGTCCTCCCCAGTTAGTAATTTATTGTTCATAAAAAAAGAACAAAATACTAAAAACCTGCTGTATAAATAAATAAATAAAAATTAAATTTAAAAAAGGGCTTCCCTGGTGGTGCAGTGGTTGGGAGTCCGCCTGCCTATGCAGGGGACACGGGTTCGTGCCCCGGTCCGGGAAGATACCACTGCCGCGGAGCGGCTAGGCCCGTGAGCCATGGCCGCTGAGCCTGCGCGTCCGGAGCCTGTGCTCCACAACGGGAAGAGGCCACAACAGTGAGAGGCCCGCATACCACAATAAATAAATAAATAAAAACAACTAATACTAAACTTTCTTTGGGTTATTTGTATGGCAATATGTTAATATAAATGTTTCAGACATTACATGAAATTCCTAAAAATCTTATATGTTCTGGTATAATGTTATAAGTCATAATTCTAGTTATTATTTTAAAATTTATATCTCAGAAATAACTAAATTTCCTTGTCAATTGCATTATTATGAACTTGCATCAAATCTTTAACCGTGGTCATTTTTAAGTCTTTTGTCATTTACAGACAGTTCTGCGTGTACTCTGATGCTTTTACAAAAATGTTCCTATAAAACTGTTTCATCTTCAAGGAATTCATGGAAAAGACTCTGACAAGCACAGGTTTCTGGTAACTGACTATACTGCTGAACTGAATAAATAAGCATTTTCAGAACTCTAATGGAAAACTGATGAATTCATAGAAGTGCTAACAAAAGATCAAGATGAAAAAAAATTAATTAAATGGGACTGAGTGAACTGATGAGGATGATTATAAATTTTGTGACTTTCTGTTTGAATAAAATAAATAAATAAAAATAAAACTTTCATATTCACTTTTAATTTTAAAATACCTATTTAGGGCTTCCCTGGTGGTGCAGTGGTTGGGAGTCCACCTGCCGATGCAGGGGACGCGGGTTCATGCCCCGGTCCGGGAGGATCCCGCATGCCGCGGAGCGGCTGGGCCTGCGCGTCCGGAGCCTGTGCTCCGCAACGGGAGAGGCCACAGCAGTGAGAGGCCCGCGCGCAAACAAACAAACAAACAAACAAAAAACTATTAGAAAAAAAAATGTCATGAAGAACCTAGGGGTAAGATGGGAATAAAGGCACAGACCTACTAGAGAATGGACTTGAGGATATGGGGAGAGGGAAGGGTAAGCTGTGACAAAGTGAGAGAGTGGCATGGACATATATACACTACCAAATGTAAAATAGATAGCTAGTGGGAAGCAGCCGCATAGCACAGGGAGATCAGCTCGGTGCTTTGTGACCACCTAGAGGGGTGGGATAGGGAGGGTGGGAGGGAGGGAGACGCAAGAGGGAAGAGATATGGGAACATATGTATATGTATAACTGATTCACTTTGTTATAAAGCAGAAACTAACACACCACTGTAAAGCAATTATACTCCAGTAAAGATATTAAAAAAAAATACATTCAATATCCTGTGATCCTGATACATTCAATATCCTGTGATAAGCCATAATGGGAAAGAATATGAAAAAAAGAATATCTCTATGTGTATAAGTGAGTCACTTTGCTGTACAGCAGAGATTGGCATAACATTGTAAATCAACTACACTTCAATTTTTTAAAAATTGAAGGAAAAAATTGTAATTTATTGTTCAAAAAAAATTGTGAGAATGCCTTGGAATTTGAGAGACTTTGTAAGGAAGGGTTGAAATATGGAATGACTTCCTGTTTGTGAGAAATACAGTAGTTTGGATTAAAATTAAAAGCACTTTATATTGGGGCATATAACCTGGCATTACCAACTGTGTTATCCACGTTCCTGAATATTATTACATTTTTTATTATACTTTAAACAGTATGCTTTATCTGAATAGACAGTAGTTTTTTTGGGTTCTTAGTAGGATTTTGCAGATAACTTTTTACCATGTAATTGATCCCAGTATAAGAATATAATTTGGGTACCTCCTTTATTCTTTTAACAAATACTTGTCAAATGCCTGTCACATAAGAGAATAACAGCAGTGAATAGGACAGACAGGAGAGTAACAATAAAAATATAAACATATATATAAAATAATTTCAGATATATTCAAGTGCTATGATGTAAAGAAAACAGTGATGATAGTCACTGAGAAGGAGTAAATGTACTTTAGATAAGGGGGGTCTAAGTACGTTTAGATAAACGTACTTTAGATAAGTAAACGTACTTCAGGGCCTCTCTGAAGTGGTAACATTTGAGCAGAGATCTTCAAGTCAAGAAGGAACCAGCTCTGTCAAGCTGTGAGGTATGAAAAAAAGCCAATGGGGCTGAAATGTGGCAAAAAGGAGCAGAGAATGATGCGGAATGCAGTAGGGAAATTAAGGAAGGGCAGATCACATAAAGTTTAACATTATGACATTTGACTAATAGTTGTCGTAGTGTGACATCTCTTTATTTAACCAATGACTGGTATCTGAGGTTTTTAAAACTTATGCTTTAAGCCCTTCACCTTCCATTCTAGTTCTTAGGGCAACTTTTTACCCATTTCAGTTCTGCTATGACTGAGGCCAATATCGATCATTTAAATAATTCTTATTAATCACGGGAAAGAAGAAATCTTTTCAGGGGTAGCAAACTCAGGACTGGAGAGATAAGGAAATGTGTAAATCTTTGGAGTGTAAGACCATAGAAGTAATAGAAACTGTGGCATAGGAAACAGTGCCTATCCTACCCAAAGGCAGTCTATTAAATAGGTAGTTGTCTGTTTTCTAAAACAGTGTAGTACTAGCTAAACAGATCAATGGCTTTATTCATTACTCAGTTTTGCTTCCGATATCACAGTTGTTTAAAAATCCATATTCATATATAATGACACAATTTTGCCTATCTATATTAAATTCATTATAGGTGCTCAATAGCTAGATGTAGTAAACTAAATTTGGTTTGAAATATTCATTATTTTTAAAAATTTTAGGTGTAAATACTTGGGCGTTTTTTAAAGTTTTAGAATGTATATATAATAATTAAATGTCACATACCTTAAACATGAAGGCAGTAAAAATGTCACCCATTCTATGGAAAAATAAACTGAGGTACAGAGGTTAAATGGCTGGCCTAAGATGTTATATTGTCAGAGTCAAAATTAAAATGCTATTTAATTAAAGAGAGGTGATTGCCAGTCTCCCAATCCCATTCCTTTTTTTCTTTTTCTTTTTCAAATGCACAGAAGTTATAATTTAGAAAAGACCCATATACCTTTCACCTAGATTCACCAGATTTTAAGCTTTTGCCGTGTTTTCTTTTTGTTGTTTTCTCTTCCCTGTTCCCCTGCAGCATCTAACACACACACATTCTCTCAAGCACACGTATATGATCTGGTCATTTGCCAGTATGTCATACCAGGACATTCTAGGAGATGTGAATCAATTGGGACATGAAGATTATGTATTAGCTGCTGCCTACTTTAAGCATATAATGTCCATTTCTCCCATTTTTTAATACTAGAACAGTGATTCCTAATGCTGGAGGTGCAATGTGTTACTCAGAATGGGTGCAGGTGGGCTTCCCTGGTGGCGCAGTTGTTGGGAGTCCACCTGCCGATGCAGGGGACATGGGTTCGTGCCCTGGTCCGGGAAGATCCCACATGCCGTGGAGCGGCTGGGCCCGTGAGCCATGGCCGCTGAGCCTGTGCTCCGCAACGGGAGAGGCCACAACAGTGAGAGGCCACGTAACGCAAAAAAAAAAAAAAAAAAAAAAGAGGACATGAAATTTTTATGTTTGTCAAAAGTTGGCAAAGATTTTCTCAACAATTGACAAACCAGACTAAAAACTAGAAGACTGGACAGATTTATCCACATTGTCAGCAATTCGTTTATATCCTAGAAAGAGTTTTCTTCCTACATTGTTGAAATAAATTCAAAGAATATTTATTGAAAACCTATTTCAGTCAAGACCCTTGTGCTAGGGGGAAGAAAGCCAAAAGACCATTCCTGCCTTCAAGAAGTTTATAATTGAGAAAGGAAGAAAACACGTATTTTTAAAACTTACACAGAGAAAATGTGGTTAGTTTTATTTTTAAAGTTGTAAATGAGAGGAAAAAAGAAGACTAACATATAATGAGTATATCTACAAATGGTCAGACACATGGGTTTTCTGGTTTAATCTTCAGGACAGCTCTCTGAAGCAGATTTTTTAATCTTTATTGTCAGATAAGGAAACTGAGGTTTAAAAGGATTAAGCAACTTGTTGAAAGTTACAAAGCAAGCATATTACAATAGATTACTCTCCTTGCTCCTAATCTAAAGCTACTTTCTTTACTGGTTCACTAGATCCCTTCTTCTCTGGTCTACCCAGGGACATCACTTCAGCAACTCTCCCTTCTCTCCTACAACACCAATTATTCCTCCTCCTGGATCATTCCCATGAGCCTGTGTATCTATTCTTATCTCTTCCATCTTTTTTAAAAAAAAAAACAAAACTTCTTTTAACCCCACTTTCCCTCCCAGCTACCTCTTCATTTCTTTACTCTCCTTCTTGTGTACATTTGTCAAGAGTTGTCTGTACTTCCTGCATACAATTCCTTTCCTCCCAGTTGCTCCTAAACCAATCCGGTAAATCTTGTGTCCCTACCAGTCCACCAAATTTGCTCTTGTCAGGGTCACCAGTGAGCTCCATTTTGCTGTAGGTAAAGGTCCATTGTATTTATTTTTCGCTGCATTGGGTCTTCATTGCTGCACGTGGGCTTTCTCTAGTTGCAGCGAGCAGGGGCTACTCTTTGTTGTGGTGCGCGGACTTCTCATTGTGGTGGCTTCTCGTTGTGGAGCACGGGCTCTAGGCACGTAGGCTTCATTAGTTGTGGCACGAGGGCTCAGTAGTTGTGGCTCACAGGCTCTAGAATGCAGGCTCAGTAGTTGTGGTGCACGGGCTTAGTTCCTCCGTGGCATGTAGGATCTTCCCGGACCAGTGCTCGAACCTGTGTCTCCTGCATTGGCAGGCGAATTCTTAACCACTGCACCACCAGGAAGTCCCTTGACACAGTTTTGACTCCTGCCTTTTTGAAACTTTACACTTGACTTTCAGGATACCACACTCTTCCTTTTATCTCACTGGGTGTTCCTTCTCAGTCTCCTTTGTTGGTGTCCTCTTCTCCCCAGTCTCCTAAAGTTGGAGTGTCCCAGAACTTGGACCTTGGTCAGCTTCTTTTCTGTATCCATCTTATGTCTTTGGGGATCTCATCCAGTACCATGGGTTTAATACCACTTACAATATGCTGACAATTCCCAAATTTAAATCTCTAGTCCATACCTCACTTCTGAGCTCCAGATTTATATCCAGCCTAAGCATATGACTCAGTATCTCCATTTGCATGATCAAGATATCAAAAGTCTAATTCCTGATCATCTTCCCCTAGCCTTTTCCTCCTGACCATTCTTAGTTGATAGCAGCTCCATTTTTCCAGTTTGCTCTGACCAAATACCTTGGATTTATCCTAAATTACTTTTTTTCTTACACTCTCAATCCAATCCATCAGCAAATCCTTTATCTGTCATACAACAACATGGATCTCCAAGTCATAATACGACTGAGTGACAAAAAGCCAGATACAAGAGAATATATACAGTATACACTGTGTAATTAAATTTATATGAAATCCTAGAAAATGTAAACTAATCTGTAGTGCCAGAGAGCAAATCCATTGTTTGCTTGGGTGGCTAGAGTTGGAGGGAGAGACCTTAACTGCAAAGGAGCAAAAGGAAATTCTTGAAGATTGGAAATGTTTCCTTGATTGTGGTAATAGTTTCACAAGCATATACATCTGACAAAACTTATCAGATTGTACATTTTCTGTGGCTGCAGTTTATTATGTAAATTATACCTCAACGAAATGTGCACGCGCACACACACATAAAATCAATTCTTACCACCTCCATTGTTGTCTCTCTGGTTCAAGCCACCAACATATCTTACCTGGATTATAACTCACCCTTTGCTCACTCTGTTCCAGCCACATAGTCCTCCCTCACACTTCTCCCTTAGGGCCTTTGCACTAGCTGTTCCCTCTGACTAGAAAACTCTTTCCCCAGGTATTGGCACCTCCCTTACCTCCTTCCAAATTTGAGAAGGGTCAACTATCTTCACCTTCTCAATGAGGTATATCCTCATCACCCTGTTTAAAACTGTGGCTTTGACCCCATACCTCTGGCATTCTTGATCCCCATCCTGCTCTATTTTCTTGTTCCAAAGTTCTCATCATTCTTTTAATATACTAATTTACTTAATCATGTTTATTGTTAAATGTCTGTTTCTCGCCACTAAAATTTAAGCTCCACGGAATAGGAAGCTTTGTTGTGTTTCCCCAGGTGCTTAGACTGACACATAGTAGGCACTACATGAATATTTGTTAAATGAATTAGGAATTAAGTTGAAACTGCAACTCGTCACCCTGTCTAAATTCACATATTTAAAAATCACACCATGCTGCTAAAGAGCAGAAGAAGAGAAAGATCACTTCTGTATGGATGAAAAGATCAAGGAACAACTTACTTTCCACTCGAAGAAACAAATATGTTCACAATAAACTGTTAATATAATATCAGATATAGATAATATATGTTATACTAAGACTACAAATAAAGTGCCATAGTAACTTTGAACTTTAATTGTCAGAGTAAAGAAAAGAGGTGAAATTCAACTGGGTCTTAAAGGAGCAGTAGGATTTTGACTTCTAAAGAAGTGAAAAGATTTTCCCAGCTAAGTAAAAGACGCAAGCAGTGTTGAGACTGTGAAAGTATTCTGAACATTTAAAGAATAACTAGGAATCTACTAAACCTGGATTGGGCCCATGTCTTAGCAGCCTTGAGTACCTTTCTGTGGAGTTTGGATGACTCTATCAAAGATATTTGAATAGTAAAGTGATATTATTATAGCTCTCTATGTTAGGAAAATGACATTTCGGGCCATGTATGGGAGAGGTTAGAAGCAAGAAGATTTATTTAGGAGGTGATTGAATTTACTATAGGTATCATTATTTGCCTATGTGGCTCTTCTCTCCCTCTACATTTTGAACACCTAAAGGATAAAACTTTGCTATGTATTGCTGACATTCTTATGGATATTAAGTTCAGTTCCTTTTATTCTTTTTCTACCCCTCAAAGTTAATTTAAGAACTTAGAGATATCCCAGGTCAGTTGTTATTAAGACTGTTTACTTTTTGAAAGCATTTTAATATTGATATTCTGTGTTTACTTATATATTATCTAGAATAGATGTAGGTTCATATACTTTTGAAAACAGCAGTTACTGTGAGAGAGAATTCCTGAAACAGTGTAAGGCAACTTTCCGCAGGAGTATACTGCTCTAACATGTATTCTGTCAGCATTTATGCATGCTTGCCCTTCTGCCAGTGGCAAAGCAAAATTAAAAGTGACTAAGAATGCTGAGTTATTCTTTCAACATTAGAAATTAGGCAAAAGTTTCAAGGTTTAAATACTAATTTTCTAGGTTATTAAGGCATCTCTGAAAGTCCCAGGACAGGATTACCTCCTGCACAGAAGATTTTGGAATACTTAGGCTTCCCTTGTGTTGAATTGGCACGCTCCTTTTCAGTGAACAGAAATTTTCAATAATGACGTTTTTGTTTGTTTGTTTGTTTTTGTTTTTTTGCGGTGCGTGGGCCTGTCACTGCTGTGGTCTCTCCCATTGCGGAGCGTAGGCTCCGGACGCGCAGGCTCAGCGGCCATGGCTCACAGGCCTAGCCGCTCCGCGGCATGTGGGATCTTCCCGGACCGGGGCACAAACCCGTGTCCCCTGCATCGGTAGGCAGACTCTCAACCACTGCGCCACCAAGGAAGCCCGCCTTTTTTTTTTTTTTTAAAGCACAAAGTAAAAAGAGTTTTAGACAGAAGAACTTAATCTTCTGGTTTGGCCTTGGGTGGAGCAAATCAAAATGATTAAGCAGTAGGTATTCAGGAATATTGTAGGCTAGATGGAATCCTTTATAATTTATCAGGTCATTAATTTCTGAAATCTTTTCATACAGTGATTTAACTGAAAAGTGTACCATAGTGGTTAAGAGGATGGGCTTGAGGTTGGACAGTCTAGATTTGAATCCCAGCTCTACCATGCACTAGCTCTGTGAAGTTGGGTCTCAGATTTTTAATCTGTAAAATGAGATTTATAGTAGTAAGTCTGTCATAGTAGTGTGTTAAGGTTTAAATGAGGTGATGTACAGTGCCCGGCACATAGTGAGCATCGAATAAATGTTGTATGGTCAGGACAATGTTGATTACATTAAACTAGGCCCTGCTAATGAAAGTAACTCTTACTTCTTTCTGTCTTATAATAATCTAAAATAAATTCTTGTTGATTTTCTCTTTTCTATTATATTTGTGCTAAGATTAGTTCATTTATCAAAAGCAATAATGGATGAATATTCTAAAAAAAACTCAAAGACTGAATGAAGTCCTATAAACCAATATAAGTGAAATTTTAGCCTGTTGACTGAAGGCAGGCCTAAGTAACTGGTTCTAAACTACTTAATGCAAAGATGCCATGTTCTATGATTGTCCATGGTGAAGAAATATTGTATAACAGGATTAAATTGTTGTTTAATATGTAATATAGATTTTATTTCACTTAAAAAAAAATAATACATGTAGACCAGCTCCCAGGGGGTTTCTTGATGTTTAAATAGTGTGATATCAAATGCCAGTTCTTTAAGACACCCATTAAAAATAGGTTCTTGGACAAATAAGTTGAGAGTGCTGATAATTCTGAAATTATTGACATTTGGGTAGCAGGTAGTTCAATAAAATACATACTAAATTTTCAGGGACTTCCCTGGCTGTCGAGGGTTTAAGACTTCACCTTCCAATGCCAGGGTACCAGTCTGATCCCTGGTCAGGGAGCTAAGATCCCACATGCCTTGCAGCCAAAAAACCAAGACATAAAACAGAAGCAATATTGTAACAAATTCAGTAAAGACTTAAAAAAAAATGATATCACTTTAAAAAAATACATAGTAAATTTTCAAAATAAAGGTCAAGTTCATTTTTAAATAAAGCAACCTGTAGAAATAGTAATTCAAAAAACATGAAGGAGTGATGGTTACCATTTGTTTAACAAAAATATTTGCCATAATATTCCTTAAAATTATAAATGCCTTAGTGTATTTGATATGTGAATTAGTATAATTCAGCAACATATACCAGCCATATGCAGTGTACCAACTAGTTTGTTAGGCCCTGGTGGTAGAAATATGATCCTGTTCTCCTAGCATTGTATGGTCCTAATGGAGAAACATTTACCTAAGACAACCTAAATCCGTGTTTATACCCAGTATATGAGAAATGTTTACAGCGCCCTTCTGTGGGAACATAAAGGAAAAAACCCACCCCAGCTTGGGGGAGAGTCAGGAAAGTTTCCCTGAAGAGGTACTGTCTAAGCAGATTCTTGAACAAATTTTAGTTATCTAGGAAGAAGGAGAAGAAAGAGGTTGCCAACAGATGCTGTGAGGTCCTGGATTTACTAAGGACAGGGTTCAAGAGCAGACAAGGAGGACTTCCTGGTGGCACAGTGGTTAAGAATCTGCCTGCCAACGCAGGGGACATGGGCTCAAGCCCTGGTCCGGGAAGATCCTACATGCTGCAGAGCAACTAAGCCCGTGCACCACAACTACTGAACCTGTGTGCCACAACTACTGAAGCCCACGTGCCTAGAGCCCGTGATCCGCAACAAGAGAAGCCACCACAATGAGAAGCCCACGCACTGCACAGAAGAGTAGCCCCTGCTCGCCATAACTAGAGAAAGCCCGTGCACAGCAGTGAAGACCCAACGCAGCCAAAAATTAATTAATTAATTAATAAAAAAAAAAAAGAGCAGACAGGGAACAGATCACAGAGGATTTTATTTGCCCTCTATCTACAAGGAGCTTGGATTTTATATCCTATACGTGATGGGATTAAAGGGTTTTAAGCTGGAGAGTGGCATGGTCAGATTTTACTTTCAGGTTGATGATGCAGGCAGTAGGGTCGGGAATGGATTCCATTCATAAACAGCTTTAAAGAGTTTTTTAAATCTAGTGGTATATAGAGAACTGATAGGGTTCATTCAGTTTCTAAATTTCAAGTACATCACTCAAGTATGAAGAAATTGCTTTAAATACCTGAACAAGAAAGTACTTGTAATTACTTATATCTTGTGGAATTTATATATTTGAGGTTCATATTCAGAGCAGTATTGTTGAAAGATCAAATAAATGCAGAGAGCTTTTGGAAACAGATTTTAAGTCAAGATTTTACACTTGAGTATATGTACTCTACCATATTTATTTATGTTTTTTAAGTTATTGGGTAGAAACTAATGAAGTAATTGTAAACTTTTTCTTGTAGTTCAGAAAATAATATTTCTACCCAATTCTTTGACTTATCAAGATATATTTTTGAAAGGAAAAGGATTATTAAAGCATTAGTTTCTCTAGCTACCTGAAAACCATTTGAAAATTGTCCAAATCTTAGTCCAAAAATTAAGTAAGGGGGTTATCTTAGTCTGCTCAGGCTGCTATAACAAAGTACCGCAGACTGGGTGCCTAAACAATAGAAATTTATTTTCTCACAGTTCTAGAGTCTGAGAAGTCCAAGATCAAGGTGCCAACCACTTAAGTTTTCTGGTGAGGTCTCTCTTCCTGTACACCTTCTGGAGTTGTGCTCACATGGCCTTTCCTCCTTACGTGGTGTGAGGTGTATGTTGGGGAGAGAGATCTTTTTCTCCTCCTCTTCTTATAAGACCATCAGTCCTAGATAATGTTCCCCATCCTTATGACTTCATTTAGCCTTAATTACCTCCCAAAGGCCCTATCTTCAAATATAGTCACAGGAGACATTACAGTTTCAAAATATGAATTTTGGGGGGGACACAATTCAGTTTATAGAAGAGGCCAAGTAGGCCTTTTTCCGAAGAAGTAAATTTAAGAATACACAATTTAAGGGCTTCCCTGGTGGCACAGTTGTTGAGAGCCCACCTGCCGATGCAGGGGACCACGGGTTCGTGCCGCGGTCCCGGAAGACCCCACATGCCGTGGAGCGGCTGGGCCCGTGAGCCATGGCCGCTGAGCCTGCGCCTCCGGAGCCTGTGCTCCGCAATGGGAGAGGCCACAATAGTGAGAGACACGCGTACCGCAAAAAAAAAAAAAAAAAAGAATACACAATTTAATTTTGACGTTTTAGGGTCCCTAAAGCTTAAGGAAAACTTTTATTTTCAGGGCAACAAAGTGGAGACAGGAGAGAAATAGTCCCAAACAAACAAAGAACTTGCTTATAGCCTGGCATTTTAGAAAAATTGCATGCCAGATAATCCTTCATTAGCTGTAAGAAGGTTTATTTTCAAAGCTCTTATTTCTGCATGTTCTTTTATCTCCAGTGCCTGGCATTGTAATCCTGTAGTAGGGAGTCAAAAGTTATAAATACAGGACTCTCACAATGCCTTCATAAGTGGCAGGTAAAATTTGCAGAGACTAAAGGTGTTTATATCTTGGGTTTTTATTTTATTTGAATTTGGAACAATTAAAGTGAAGATTACTGGGAATTTCGGTTATATTGAACTCAGAGCAGTGTGTGTGTGTGTGTGTGTGTGTGTGTGTGTGTGTGTGTGTTCTGTTTCGTAGATAAGTTCATTTGTGTCATATTTTAGATTCCAAATATAAGTGATATCATACATAATCATAGACTTTCAGAGTTGAATGGAACTTAGGGATTGTCTCAACTAGCCCCAAGACCAGGAAACTGAGCCTTTGAGAAATTAAATAACTTGATTAGGGACTTCCCTGGCAGTCCAGTGGTTAAGATTCTGCGCTTCCACTGCAGGGGGCGCGAGTTCCTTCCCTGGTCAGGATCGAACCCGTGCCCTGTGGCACAGCCGAAATATACATATGTGTGTGTGTGTATGTATATATATATATATCTTGATTAAAGCTGAAAAGCTATTTAGGGACCAATATGGGATTAGGACCTAAGGCTTCTGTCTTCCATTTAGAGTTCTTTCCACTATATGTATCATGATGCTTGCTACCCAACTGGCAAGTTTCTTTGATCAGGAATTCAATCTAGACTGTAATGATACCAAGTCATTACTACTGAACTACTTAGAAACTATTTGAGCCCATCTTAGATCCATTCCAAATCTAAAATTCTGATTATAAAGAGAACGTAAAAAATATATAAAATATATAGATTAACTTAGCAATTAAAAGTCAGTTGGTTCATTTTATTGTTGTAGTACACATATTTTCTTTTCTCAAAATACATTTCCAAGGACAGAAAGACAAGGGAATATATATATATATATATATATATATATAAAATTGACATGAAGCAAAAGCCAGTTTATATAAAAATTTGGTTTTTTGTTTGTTTGTTTTTTTACTACACTGCACGTCTTGTGGTATCTTAGTTCCCTGACCAAGGATTGAACCCAGGCCCTCAGCAGTGAAAGCACAGAGTCCTGCCCACTGGACCGCCAGGGAATTCCCTGAATTTTATCTCTGATAGTATTCTTTTCACTATTCATCACAATTTGTTAGACTCTGGGAAGTCATTTTAACCTTTTGATTATATATAAAATGGAGTGAATAATACCTAATTATAGAAATATAATACTGTACTTAGTACTTATCTAGCATTTACTAAGAATTCAACTTTAAAATATTTCCCCAAAATTTTATTCTCAGCCTTTTCCCTGTGCATATTTTGCCTAAGTTACCATAGTTCCTTCTTGAGTTCTTATCTACCTTATACAAATAATTCCAGATCTGAATCTTTGGCTCCGTTGTTGCCCCTGAACTTCAACCTCTATTTCTTTCTACATGCCATGTATTTGTACCTAGATGCCCATCTAGCACTTAAAAGTCATTTTGGCTGGAATACAGTCACCATCTTTTTACTATTAAACTTGTTCCTTCTGCTGAATTCCCTATTTTTGTTTATAGAACAGTTACCGTCTCTGTCACTTGATCTTAGAGCCTCAGAGCTAACTTTGACTCCCATGTCTTTTTCAGGCTATATAGCCCATCAATTGCTGGTTCTGCGCCATGTTATTACTGTGTTATTCTCGCATCCAGAGGCATGGTACCTGCCTTCTGCTTTCAATTTTATTGCCAACATTCTAGAATAAGATTATCATGCTTTCTTGTTTGGTAGCCCTAACTTGACCTTCCTGCTCTAGTCTCCCATTCCGATTCATTCTTTTAAAAATGTTTTTAGCTTTCTTTTTCTGTTACAAAGTAATATGTATTCAATGGAGAAAATATATAAAATACAGAAAGGTAAAAAGAGAACAAAATGCCTATATTCCCAATACCCAAAGATAATCACTATTAACATTTTGGTCTATATTCTTCCAATTCTTTTTTTCTATGATGTGTGCATAATGTTTTTAAATAAAATGTTTCCATTCTAACCTGTATATTACTGCCAAACAACTAGAGTATTATTTGAAGCCTGATTCTAATATTAAATGATTTCATCATTTACAGTTTAAAAGCTTAAAATCCTTTGCATGGTATTCAAACTCCTGGATAATCTAGACCCATTAGACTCTTCCAGCTTTGTTTCCAAAGGATCCCATCCCAGATCTGCAGAACAACCACTTAAGTTACTTGCCATTACATGCTGCAAACTCCAATCATTTGCTCACACCGTTTCCTATAAAATCTCTCCCTGTTCTTTACAGAGCAATCCAAATGCTGTTTCTACCATGAAGCCATCAATCACCTGCCCATTCCCACCCCCCAGCTCCTTAGAGAGTTAGAAGTTCTCTCTCCCTCTTTTGAACTTCTGTAGTACTTGCAACATGCACCGGTTCTAGATAATTAGTTTCTGGTGAACACATATCAGTATTATATATTTTTCAACACCTAGCATGATGTCTTAAGCACAGCGGGTATCCAGTAAGTGTTGAATGAATAAATGAGTGAATGAATAGTTGAACACTGCTTCAGGGTCATTATACCTTTTATTAAACACATGAGAAGAGTAAGATTTTGTAGATGTAGAAAAAGCTTAAACAAATAGAACTTAGGTTAGAGGGAATTGAGTAAGGAGACAGAATTAGAAACTGGAATGCTGCAGTTTGTCTCTTATCCTCTGAGCTATGATATGGCTCTTAATCATTAATGAGTAAATATATATACTATATAGTATGGGTTGCCCATCACTTGAACATTATCCTGTTTTGGATACAGGAGGGAGGCAATGGTCCTCCTTCTTCTATGGATATGGAAGAAGCACAAGTAGATATTCATTTCTTGGTTGCCTGGCAGCTGGCCTATGGACATGTGATTTTGGTCAATCAGTTGCTCCCACCCAGGACTTTGAATCTTGAGAGCTTAGGGCACAACAGAGACAATTTGTGGCAGTCTAGGAGAACAGAAACAAGTGGCAGTGGCATCAGCAGACAATTACTGTGGCATGATCTTGATTATGGCTTTGCCCTTCTAGGATCCTGTCTATTTTCTGAGCTTTCTGGTTTGTTCTGTGAGACAGCCTATTCTGATGGGTGTTTTCTAACAGCATCAAGGTTTTAACTCAATTCTGACCCTATCTGCCTGGAGATAGCATCAGATCCCACAGGGCAAGGGCACAGTCTCACAAGGCTGCCCGCGGCCACTCCCACACCCCAAACTTCAGATGCTTGTTGCAAGTCCGAGTTGTTACCTGTGCTTCTGACCAACCAGCTGTAGATCAGAGGTTCCTACAAGCCTTCCTCGAATTTGTGGAGGGGGTTTTGCTAGAGTGGCTCACAGAGCTCAGAGACACATTTACTTACATTTACCTATTTATTATAAAGGATATTATAAAGGATACAGATAAACAGCCAGATAAAGAGGTACATAGGGTGAGGTCTGGAAGGGTCCCAAGCACAGGAGCTTCTGTCCCCATGAAGACAGAACTAGGGTGTGCCACCCTCAGGACATGTGGATGGTTCACCAACCCACAAGCTCTCCAGACACCATCCTTTTAGGGTTTTATGGAAGCTTCATCATGTAGGCATGACTGATTAAATCTTTGGTCCCTGGTGATTGAACTCTCCGTCCTGAGGTCAGGGGTTGGGGCTGAAAATTCCAACTCTTTAATCTGGTTTGGTTCCTTTGGTTACCAACACCTGTCTATCCTCAGGGGCTTTCTAAAAGTCACCATATTAGCATAAACTCAGGTGTGGTTGGTAGGGAGTTGTCATGAATAACAAAAGACACTCCTTTCACCTTTATTGCTCTTAGAAAATTCTGAGGGGTTTAGGAGTCTGTACCAGATGAAGACCAAATATATATTTCGTACTATAAGTCACAGTATCACACCTATAATTAAATTTCTTTTTTAAGTTAGCCAGAGTTGGTTTCTGTTATTTGCAACGAAAAACCCTGACAGAGGGCTTCCCTGGTGGCGCAGTGGTTGAGAGTCCGCCTGCTGATGCAGGGGACGTGGGTTCGTGCCCCGGACCAGGGGGATCCCATGTGCCGCGGAGCAGCTGGGTTCGTGGGCCATGGCCGCTGGGCCTGAGCGTCCGGAGCCTGTGCTCCGCGGGGGGAGAGGCCACAACAGTGAGAGGCCCGCGTACGGCAAAAAACAAAACAAAACAAAAAACCCTGACAGAGGCTGTTATCTTTAGTACTTACAGTAGAACAGCTGCATACATGCATTTCAACTAACTCCCACAAGGCTAGATGCAATGCTATAGTAATGGGGCTGCCAATGCCAAAAGGCAAAGAAATGAGAGCTGTTCAGTGGAATCACTGTGGGAAATGCCAAGTTAATCTCTGCAACTTTTCAAATAACTGCATGTTATATGGATTTTTTTTCAAGTAAGAATTATGTTCATATCTAGCAAACCTTTTTTCCGTACCTACTATATACCTGGTATATGTTATCTCATTTAATGCTCACAGCATTCTATTACTTTCTATTAAGAGAAATTATAGAGGCTTGATAGAAAACAGAATGGAGTAAACTCTGCAGATAAGAAGGCTTTCTTTAGAATTCTTCAGAATTCCTCATTTATACTGGTATCTTGAAGAGAGAATGATTTGAACATCCAGATTTCTGCAGATCAAGGAATCTATCAGAAAACGTGAAGTTTTTGTTTTTACTAACCTCTAACTGAAATTTAGCATTTCTTGTAATTTACAAATGTTGGCAACAAACCACACAAGTATTAGCAATATCTGAGATTTTTGTCACCAATCACCAAAAGAAATCCCAGATGGTTTATAACACATTACAGTTAACAGAAATCTCAAAATATTAAGTTCACCACTCTTTGAAATTATTGTGGTTATTATACTTCCTACTAACTCTCATTACGAAATGAATTAATAAAGAAGCCATAGGGAATTCCCTGGAGGCCCAGTGGTTAGGGCTTAGCGCTTTCACTGCCCAGCGTCCGGGTTGGATCCCTCGTCAGGGAACTAGGATCCCGCAAGACACGCAGCACGGCAAAGAAAAAGAAAAAGGCACATATATTATCACAAATCTGTTTTTTAATATTTTGGTAACTATTTCAGTATGATTGGTTTCCTTGCCTTTGTAATTCTAAGTGGTTAATATTTTTCATTTAAATCATTATTCTGAGGGACTTCCCTGGTGGTCCAGTAGTTAAGACTCCACACTTCCACTGCAGAGGGCAGGGGTTTGATCCGTGGTCAGGGAACTAAGATCCCGCATGCCGTGTGGTGCAGCCAAAAATAAACAAATAAATAAAACATTATTCTGAGAAGGTGTCATAGGCTGTGGACTGCCTGTGATCAATGTCACAAAAAAGGTTAAGAATTCCTTTTGTAGGTAGACTTTCTTCCTTTAGACTAACGCAGTGGTGCGTGAGAATTACTTTAAAGGCTTGTATAAACAAAACCATGCATACTGGGATTTTCAAGGATAATTTGAACTGTATGCAGTTTTGGCCTTAAGTGTCCACCTTTGTACCCAACCACCTTAGGTAAGATATGATTCCATTCTAGAGTGTTTTCAAGTAAATTCACAGACTCCTAGGAATTTGAAGACATGAAAATAGGTCAGAAATTCTCCATGAGATTTTTATTCATTTATTTATTTTTGGCTGTGTTGGGTCTTCGTTTCTGTGCGAGGGCTTTCTCTAGTTGTGGCAAGCGGGGGCTACTCTTCATTGCGGTGCGCGGGCCTCTCACTGTCGCGGCCTCTCTTGCTGTGGAGCACAGGCTCCAGACACACAGAGCTCAGTATTTGTGGCTCACGGGCCCAGTTGCTCCGTGGCACGTGGGATCTTCCCAGACCAGGGCTCGAACCCGTGTCCCCTGCATTGGCAGGCAGACTCTCAACCACTGCGCCACCAGGGAAGCCCTCCATGAGATTTTTAAATGTTATATTTTCATTTTGATGATTGTCTCCTAAATAATAAGCTATGGTGGATCATCTGGATGATTGCCTTATGACCAAAGAGTTCTGTGGCTTATCCCGACCACTGACTCTACTTTATCTTATTTTTCTTTATGATATTTATTAGTACCTGATATATCAATATTTATGTGTCTCTCTCCACTAGAATGTAAGTTCTATGAGAGTAGGAAAGAACTAAAAGCCTTGTTCAGTACTGGACACATATTAAGCACTTAATAAATATTTGCTGAATGAATGAACACATGAATAAATGAATGACTAGAAATAATTTCAGAAAATGTTAGGGATCTGTGAGAATTTTTCTCTAAGGGATCTGAATATTAATCAAGTTTGAGGAACCCTGTATTAAAGAGTAAATTATTATTGTATATTACAAATATTACAATTTTCATACCACACATATGATTAAGTTGTGCAAAATGAAAACTTCAAAAGACCGGTTAAATCTATTAGAGTAGTTCAGAATTTTTGTAGACATAGACACCATTTTTGTACTGGTCTTGATTTTAAGACCCATGTAAAGTACCGGTTTCCCCAAAATGAATGCATAATTGATTTCAAGTTGCTAACCACATACAAAACTATCAGAGAGAACAAAAACTTTCAGTGTTAAATTTAAGAAATCCAAAGGATCTCTTCCTTTCCCATTTGTCTCTCTAACCTAAACATCTTTTTTTAAGGGAGGGAGAAACTAATACTCTTTAAGAAACCAAAAGAATTGATATTTTTACTTTTTAAGCACACATAGTCTTAAATGGTGACCCCAAAGTAGTCTACAAGTTATCATTATTATGATAATCAGTGCCCCAGATACTTCTGCATTATTTGCTTAAGTAGAAATTAGATGATCACAAAGGTCCCTTTCCAGTTCTCAGATTCTGTCATGATGGGCTATGTGATCATTCGGCATAAAAAAACACCTGTCATCTAGTTTTACTTTCACAGTGAAAGTACCATAAAAATGGTTTCTTACCTCAGAATAATAGTTAGGTATTAGTGGCAGTCAGTGGTAACAACTGTCCAAAATAAGTTTTCTGTTTATTTCTTTACAGATAGTTTTCTTTAAGTCTGTATTGGGAGGTTGTATTATATGAACAGGGGAGGGAAAACACCAGACTGGTCCTGACTTTGAAAAAGTCCAATCATCTATTTCTACTCTATTTTTCACTGCTGTAAAATGAAGATTTTGCCTGCCTCTGTATACCTTCTTGGGGCAAGATAATGAATGCAATAATAGGAATTTACATGGGCAAATTTACTGTGAATCTTACATTTCAGAGCCCCTTATTTACACCAGCCCCTTCTAAGGCCCTATACCTATTCTTGTGTGGAAATTTTGTAAAAATTTTTTTCCTAAAGAGATCCCCAAATTTGTCGATGCTTCAGTCTCCATAAGAACTGAGCCCACCACTATGTATTCAAGTATTATTTGGAGAAATAAAGACAGAGAAGTTCAATCTTATTAAATTACACTTTTCTTATTAACCTCCAAAATATAGCAAAATAGGAAACTGTTTGGTGTTCTGAAGTCTGACTTAAGCAGCTTGATTCAGAAAAAAGTTTTCTGAAGTGAGAAATTAGAAGGAATTTTAATTTGGGATAACAGTACTGCATAAGTATGATTTGACACTTAACTTTTCTGAGATTGAATTAAAAAAAAAATTGATATGTCTGATCTTTATAATTCTTTCCAATGTGAAACATTCTTTTTTTTATTTTTTTTAATTGAAGTATAGTTAATTTACAATGTTGTATTAATTTCTGCTGTACAGAAAAGTGATTCAGTTATACATATATATACATACATTCTTTTTCATATTCTTTTCCATTATGGCTTATCACAGGTTATTGAATGTAGTTCCCTGTGCTATACAGTAGGATGTTGTTGTTTATCCATTCTAAATATAATAGTTTGCATCTGCTAATCCCAAACTCCCAATCCATCCCTTCTGCACTCCCCATCCCACTTGGCAACGACAAGTCTGTTCTCTATGTTTGTGAATCTGTTTCTGTTTCGTAGATAAGTTCATTTGTGTCATATTTTAGATTCCACATATAAGTAATAACCTATATGAAACATTCTTAATCTTACTCCTTTTCTTAATGCTAAAATATTGTGGATTTTCAATCTAGTTGGCTCCAAGTTTATTGTTGCAGAAGTGTGACTACAACATTGAAAGGCAACTAAGATCTTCACTGAATCATCTTTCTTGAAAGTTTCTGAGAAAAGGAAAAATATGAAAAAATATTTATATTTCTACTCTCTATCAAGTGTATATTAAGTTAGAATGTCTGTGAAAAATAATTTACTTGACTATCATTCTTGGAGGATTTCCATTCCTTAGAATAAAGCATGAAGAAAATTATTTCAGTTTCACATCTCTGATGCAATCTTTGCCTTTAAGCTAGCTGGATTGTTCAGTTGGCCCAAGAGCCTAAGACCTGAAATTCTACATTCTTGGCACAGTTCTGAGTTCTCACTATAAATGGTAATACCTGAGGTTGCAGGAGGTCAAGGAAGAGGAAAAAAATAATTTCATGCATATCACTTCATCTTCAGTTAATTCTTAAAATGCTGTCCTCTTGGAAGGAAAAACGTCCTTGTTCAGCTTTTGAGGGAAGGATGAATTTAAAGAACATTTTTAGTGCTAAGATTTGAGTGGAAAAGGGAAGGAGATTTCAATAGATTTTTATGGACTATCTGTTATATAAAGATGCCACAGGGGCTTCCCTGGTGGCACAGTGGTTGAGAGTCCTCCTGCCGATGCAGGGGATGTGGGTTTGTGCCCCGGTCCGGGAGGATCCCACGTGCCACGGAGCGGCTGGGCCCGTGAGCCATGGCCGCTGAGCCTGCGCGTCCGGAGCCTGTGCTCTGCAATGGGAGGGGCCACAACAGTGAGAGGCCCACGTACCGCACCAAAAAAAAAAAAAAAAGAGAAACTAAATGTATGTGTACACAAGTGATTATAACAGCATTATTCATAATAGCCAAAAAGTGGAAACAACCCAAATATACATCAGCTTATAAGTGGATAAACAAAGTATGGTATATCTATACAGTGGATTTCTATTTGTTAATAGAAAGAAATATTGATTCATGCTACAACATGGGTGAACCTTAAAAACATTATGCTAGGGAAAGAAGCCAGTCACAGAAAACCTCATGTCATATGATTCCATTCAAATGAAATGTTCAGAACAGGGAAATCTATAGAGACAGATTAGTGGTTGCTAAGGAATGGAGTGATGGGGTGGGAGGACTTGATAGCTAAAGGAAATGGGACTTCTTTTTGTGGTGATGAAAATGTTCTAAAATTGACTGTGGTGATGCTTGCACATACTTGTGAGTATACTAAAAACCATTGTACACTTTAAATGGGTGAATCGTACGTGAATTGTATCTCAAAAATAATTTTTTAAAGATGCCATGGAAATATAATGATTAATCAAAACTTAGATCTGACATGTATCCTCCTCTGAAGAAGCACTTGTCATCCAGTTAGAGTACTAATATATATGAGTATTTAAAACTGAGGCAAAGGGAGAAAATGGTTGGTCTTATAAGGGAGGTGACATTTTGCTGGACTGTGAGAGTAATTGGGATATGGATATTCTGGGTAGAGGCAGTAGCGTAAGCAAAGGCAAAGGTATGAAAATGCAACTGTAGTAATTCATTTTTTCCTGATTATAGAGTCTAAGAATTTAGGTTGGGGTAGTGGTTTGAGGCCAGCTTTGAATGTTAGTTAGGTAAAGTTAACCTTAATCCTGTAGGCAGTGTGGGAACATGGAAGGATTTTGAGCAGAGCTGTGATATTATCTCAACTGTGCTTCAGGGAGGTGATTGTGATAATAGTGTTTTAAAGATGAATTCCAGAAAATTTAGACGAGAGGCTGAAAGAGCAGAAACAGAGGAAAGAGATAACAAATGCTAACAGAACAGAAAAGTGAAGAACAGATAAAAAGAAATATTTGAAGCACACTTGTGATTTAGTTGAATGTTAAGGACAAGGAGAAGGGGAGAGTGAAAGTTATTGTGAGGTACATGTGAGACATTTAGGGGAGAAGCCAAAAAGATAGTTGAAAGAATGGGACTGGGATTTAGCCTGGAGGCCAGAACTGTCTAGTGACAAAGTGTTACTTGAAACCATTCAAGTGAACAGAAATTAGGATAGCAGCTTGCATCACACAGAGGGCTTTGGGAAATACCTGGAGGAGCACACTGATTTAGAGCTCAGAGAGGAGAGGAGCTATAGGAGGAATAATGTGGAAAAACAGGGGAAGACAGTTTCATGGAATCCAAGAGGCATTTATAAAGAAAGAAGGAAGGTGGTTAAATGGGACAAAACTGTGAACATCTTTTAGGTGTAATAGATGAACTTTAGGAATATGGTTTTCAGCTTCAGTACCATGTGCAGTATTCTAGCAGGGGGGAAAATGATAAAATCAAGAAAGTTTAATTCCTAGGTGTCTTAGAGAGTTTATTTTAAAACATTTATAGAGCCATGCAACTGCAGATGGAGAGAGTACCCATTTTAAGAAAAATTATGTAAAAATGAATAAGTATTTAGAGAGAAGAAAAATACTAGGCATGTGTGTCCATAGCATTAGAAAAATATTTTCTAGGAGTGAGCACCTCCTGCATTTCGAGCTATTCAGGACATGAGGATGTTAGTAAATGCCTTATTTAAAACTACTTTCTCAGAAATTTTGCAACTAGTGTTCATATAATAAGGAGTGTTTTAGTTCCTTGAAGCTATAGTCAGACTAGATTAGCAGGACATACATGCAGACATTGTAGTTATTGATTGGTTGATGGTTAGGTAAAATGTGATGCTGAATTCAGGCAAGTTTTAGCTACCAGTTAATCTAAAGCATTCCACAGCCATAGAATCAGAGGGAATAACAAAATAATGAAAAAGATTAGTTTGTAAGTATAGACGTGAGAAGAGATTGGGATATCCTCTACAGGAAAAATGTGAAAATGGAGGTCAGTGCCTTTTTTTTTTATGTATAGTTTTTTCCTCCTGTAAGGATTTCATCTCCAAAGCTAGTCAAGCATCCAAAGATTATTTCAATATACATGTTTTAAATTGTTAGATTCTTTGACCCAGTGGTTCTACTTCTAGAAATCCATTCCAAAAAAGCCCTAAATGTTAAGTGCATAGATAATAAGCACAAAGGTCTTCAAAACAATAATTTTTAGTAGTTCAACAAACAGAGGGTTGAATAACAGCCTTGGTTTCAAATTGTGGAGAAACTGTTGTGAATGAGTTGTGGCTCTTCCATACGATACACATTGAGCAGCCCTTAAATTATCTTTGTGAATAATGTTTGATAACATGGCAAAATATGTATAATCTAGAGTTAGATAAACAGGCTGACTGTGGAATTATATGTACAATGTGATTTCAGCTGTATAACAAAATAAATATGTGCTTGAAGAAGTAAATATGTTCATGGAGAAAATTATCCCAATTGCTAATGAAGTTTGTCCTAGGTAGGATTAAGGATTTTTTTTCATAATGGTGTATATTTCTTATATTTTCTACACTGAGCATGTACTTCTTTGATAGATAATAAAGAATTATCCCTACCCCCAAATCTGAAAGATTGGTTATAGAGAGACCAGGAAAGGGAAGATAGATGAGTCAATATAAATCATCATGCCTATTGGAAAAGCAATTCAAAATATAAGCCGTACTGACAGAGAATCAGTAGCATCACCACATGCTGTCAGATTAGTCCTGTCTACTCGTAGCCTCTATTGAGTTTCCTTGGACTCAAACAGACCAGTGGAAGCCTCAGTATAGATTCTGAAAATCTAACGACACATTTGTTTACCTGATATTGTTTGTGAGACAGTAGCTTGTGTCTTTGTTGTGAAAATCCTACCTTTTACATTTGTCATCCACAAACTGATGAAGATAACATTTTAACTTTGTAATGTTACATTTGTAAATATTTAAAACTATCGTGTTATCGATTATTGCTTCTTGAATTTTGCCCCTATAATTACATATTTTATTCTTCTTTTTTTCATAGGTTCACCATAAATACAAAAGACTGAAGTTATAAAAGAGAAAAAAAAAGATTGCTGCTAAAATGAGTCTGAGCAATACAGTATATTTTGTGCCATACACGAAAAGGTATTGTCCATAAATCCATGACTTAGCTTTCTCCCGTAAAATGGGAACAAATTGTGTTTTCTGGTTTTTCTATGAGGAATTTTTATTATATTTGTGAGAAAAATTAAAAGGAATTAATAAAATTAAGATAACATATTCTTTTATAAAAATTTTTTAGTTTCAAATTATTTCCTTATAGATTTTCTTCATTTTCAGTTATAGCTTAAAATACGGAGAATTACCTGGCTAAAGTTATTTTATCCCTATTGTCAAATTATTTTCTGGAAATATATATTACCATTTTCTGTTGTAGTGATTTATACTTAGACTTTGAGATAAAATTTTTTCATATCACTTTTCCTCTAATTACAGAAGTAATAGGCTTTGCAGAACATTTAGAAAATAGAAATAAACAAAAAGAAGGAAATAAAAGATAACCTGAAATCCCAACACCTACTTCAGATAAAACACAAGTCTGCAAAGAAATCCAAATTTGTAGGTGAAAGAAACCTTGTTTCCCATCTTCACTGTTGCATCCCTCCTATGCTTTACCTTACACACTGCCTCTTTTACTAAAATAAATCAAAACAAAACAAGTAGAAACTGCCATATAGAAACTCCATGTAGAAGGATGATACTTGGTCAGAGAATGTTCCCATTCTATTCTTCCAGGAGTGTATAAAGATGACTGTTTCCTTATGCCCTCACCAAAAAAATGTATCTTTTCTCTATTACTTTATCAATTTGGTGGGTGAAATGAGGTGTCTTGCTATTTTACTTTTTATTTCTCTGATTATTAGTGAAATTATATATGTTCCATATCATTAATAGACACTGTTTTTTTCTTTTTTTAATTTCCTATTTGTGTCCTTTGAGTGTGTGTGTTGGTGTATGTATATGTATATGTTCACCTATCTGATATTAAGAATAACTTCACTGGCACATATTTTGCAAGAACCATCCCCAACTTACTTGCCTTTCAGTTTTGTTTATTGCAACTTTTTAAAGCAATAATTATTAATTGACATACAGTAATCTGAACATATTAAGTAACATAACATTTTAACGTGTGTGTGTGTGTGTATCCGTCACATGATGAAGTTAGTAAACATATCCTTCACTCCCAAAAGCTTCTTCATATCCTTTTTCAATACCTCCCTAACCTCTTCTCACCCCAGCCCTTTCCCTAGGCAACCACTGATGTGCCATCACTCTAGGTTAGTTTGCATTTTCCAGAACTTTATATAAATGAAATCATAAAGTATTGATGTGTTCTCTATTTTTGTTCTGGCTTATTTCACTCAGCATAATTATTTTGAGATTCATCCATGTTGTAGCATGTATCAGTAGTTCATGTTATTTCTGAGTTGCATTCCATTGTCTGCAAGTACTACAGACTGTTTATCCATTCATCTGTTGATGGATGTTTGGATTATTTCCAGTTTTGACTATTAAAAATAAAGCTGCCATTAACTTTCGTGTACAGTGCTTTGTATGGACATTTGCTTTCATTTTTCTTGGGTGAATACCTAGGAGTGGAATGGCTATGTCATATGGTAGATGTATGTTTCACTTTTTAGGAAACTGACAAATAGTTTTCCAAAGTGTTTGTACCATTTTTACATCCAGCCAGCAGTGTCTGAGAGATCCAGTTACTTCAAATCCTTGCCAACACCTGGTATGGTCTGTCTTTTTAATGTCAGCCATTCTAATAAGTTTGTAGTAGTATCTCACTGGGATTTTAATTTGTATCTCCCTAATGAATAGTGATGTTAAGCATCTTTTTTTTTGGCTTAGTTGCCATCCATTTATCTTTCTTGGTGAAGTGTGTGTTCTAATGTTTTTCTCATTTTTAAAATTTGGTTGTTCATGTTCTTTTAATTGAGTTTTGAGGATTCTTTATATTTTATGAATGCAAATCCATTGTGAGATATATGTTTTGCAGAGATCGTCTACTGTGGCTTATCTTTTCATTTTCTTAACAGGGTCTTTCAAAAAGAGTATGTTTTTATTCTAATTTAACCTTTTTTTCCTTTGTGGAGTGTGCTTTTGTTTTTATATCTAAGAAATTCTTGCCTAACCCAAGGTCACAAAGATTTTCTCTTGTGTTTTCTTCACAATTTTTGTAGTTGTATGTTTTACATTTAGTTCTATAATCCATTTGGAGTTAATTTTTGTATATGGTGTCACTATGAATCAAAGATAGACATATGCAATTGTTATGGCACCATTAGTGGAAGATACTCTCCATCTTCTATGGACGAAACTCAGTTGTCCATAAATGTGTGGGTCCATCTTCTATGGACGAAATTCAGTTGTCCATAAATGTGTGGGTCTGTTTCTGTACTTCCTGTTTTGTTGCATTGATTTATTTGTGTGTATGTATATACACACAAATATATATATACACATACACACACATATACACCAGTATCACAGTGTCTTGATAACTGTAATCTTAATGATAAATCTTGCAATCAGGTTATGTTAGCCCTCCAATTTTGTCTTCCTTTTTCAAAGTCGTTTTAGTTGTTTTAGGTCCATTGCATTTTCATATGAATTTGAGAATCAGCTTCTCAATTTCTCTTTCTAAAAAATACTCAATATTGAGTCTTCTGACCTATAACCACAGTATAACTTTTCATTATGTCTTTACTTCCTTTCATTATTATTTTGTAGTTTTCAGTGTACAAGTCTTACAGATCCTTTGTCAGATTTATCCCTAAGTATTTCATTTTTTGATGCTATTATAAGTGATATTTAAAACTTTAGATATCCATTTGTTCATATATAGAAATATAATTGAGCTTTATATATTGATCTTGTATTCTGCACCTTTGATAAACTCACGTATTAGTTCCATTGAATTTTCTACACAGGTGATTATGTTGTTTGTCAGTAAAAGTCCAACTTCTTTCTTTCCAGTCTTGCTACTTTTTACTTCTTTTTTCTTCCCTTGTTGCACTTATAGAACATCCAGCACAATGCTGAATAGAAGTGTTGAGAGCAGACATCCTTGCCTTGTTCCTGATCATAGGAGGAAAGCAGTTGGTCTTTCACCATTATATTTGACATTGGCTGTAAATGTTTCGTAGATTTCCTTTGTTAGGTTGGGGATGTTACCTGATATTCCTAGTTGGCTCAAGAGTTTTTATCAGGAATGAATTTTGGATTTTGTCATATGCTTTTTCTGCATCTTTAGAGATGATCATTTGACTTTTTATCAGTTTGTTGATATGGTGAATTACATTGATTCTTTTTTTTTTAACTGATTTTTGAGTGTTAAACCAACCTTGCATTCCTGTAATAAATTCCACCTAGTCATGGTGTATTATCTATTTTATATATTACTGAACTATATTTGCTATAATTTTGTTGTGAATATTTGTATCTATAGTCTTCAAGAATTTTACTCTGTTGCTTTCTTTCTTGTAATGTTTTTGTCTGGCTTTGGTGTCAGGGTAATACAAGCCTCATAGAATTAATCCTAGAAAGTATGTCTCCTTTTCCATTTTCTGAAAGAGATGTGTAAAATTAATATTGTATCTTTCTTAGATGTTTGGTTGAATTCACCAATTAAGCCATTTGATTCTGGAGTTTTCTTTGTGGGAAGATTTTAAATTACAAATTCAATTAATTTAATAGATGCAGAGGTATTGAGGTTATCTGTTTCTTCTGGTGTAAACTTTGTTGATTTGTGTCTTTCAGAGAATTTATCCACTTCATCTAAGTTGTTGAATAATAATTACACAATGTTGTACAATTTGCATAATATAATACTCCCTGATTATCCTTCTGATATCTATAGAATCTGTAGTGATGTTATCCCTCTCATTTGTGATACTGGTAATTATGTCTTCTGATTTTTTTTTCCTGATCAGTCGGGCAAGGTTTGTAAATTTGATTACTTTTATCAAAGAACCAGCTTTGCTTTCATTGATTTTTGTTTTTCTATTTCATTGATTTCTGCTTTAATCTTTATTATTTCCTTTCTCTCCTTACTTTGGGTTTAATTTGCTCTTTTTTTCCTGGTTTTTAAAAAAATAGTGGAAGCTGAGGTCATTGATTTGAGACCTTCTTTTCCAAAACAGGAGTTTATTGCTATAGAGTTTCACATGAGCACTGCTTTAGTGGTATCCCACGAATTTTGACGCCTTCTGCTTTCATTTTAATTAAGATAAAAGTATTTTCTAGTTTCTCTTTTGGTTTATTTTTTGACCCATGGATTACTTTTTATTGTGTTATTTAGTTTCCAGTATTTGGGGATTTTTTTCATATTATCTGTCTGCTGTTGATTTTCTAATTTAACTCCATTGTGTTCAGAAAATATACCTACTATAACTTAAGTCCTTTTAATTTATTGAGTCTTGTTTTATGGCCCAGAATATGGTCTATCTTGGTAAATGTTCTGTGTGCACTTGAAAAGAATATGTATTATGATGTTTCTGGGTTGAAACATCAATGTTAATAATCATATTTCAATGTCAGTAATCAAATTGGTTGATAGTGTTGTTCAAGTCTTCTATATCCTTACTGATTTTCTGTCTATTTGTTCTATCAGTTATTGAGGAAAGGATATTGAAATCTCCAACTACAATTGTGGATTTGTCTATTTCTCCTTGCAGGTAAATCAGTTTTTAATCATGTATTTTGAAACTTTTTTTATTAGGTGTATAAACATTTAGGATTGTTATATTATCTTGATAAATGATCCAATCTTTTTATCATTATGAAATAATCTTTGTAATATCTTTGCATTGAAATCCACGTTATCTGATATTAATATAGCTAGCCCAGCTTTCTTTTGATTAGTATTGTGTCTTTTTCCATGCTTTTAGCCTACTTGTGTCTTTTTATTTAAAGTGTGTATATAGACACATGTGTACACATGCATGCATATATGTATTTATATTTGGATACACATTTATGTATTAATCCACTGTCCATACTCAAGTGATAGTATACCTTTTTGTGTATAGTATGATAACTTTTTACAGCACTGTGCTTCAATTTCTATCCTTCCCAACTTCGTATTCTCATACGTTTTACTTCTACATGTTATAAACTCACACTATATTGTTATTTTTGTTTAAACAGTGAATTATACTTTAAAGAAGTTTAAATAATGGGGGGAAATCTTACATATTTAACCAAATAGTTAACCATTTTCAGTGCTTTTTCAATGTTTTGTAAAGCTCTATTTCCATCTGGTATGATTTTTGCTTATGTCTAAAGGATTTCCTTTAGCATTTCCTATAGTGCTGGTGGTCAGGTCATGAATTCTTTCAGCTTTCTATGTCTAAAACCCTCTATTCTGCCTTCATTTTTCAAAGATCTTTTTACAGGACACAGAATTTTAGTTTGAACTTAGCACTTTAAAAATGTTGCTCAATTGTCTTCTCACTGGTGTTATCTCCAGTGAAGAATCTGCTGTCATTGTTGTCCTTACATAATGTCTATACATAATGTGTTTTCTGTCTCTGGCTGCTTTCATGATTTTTGCTTTAGCACGTTTTGAGCAATTTATTATGATATGTTTGGTGTAATTTTCCCCATTTTTCTTATTCTCATTCTTGTTCTTGAGCCCCATTGACCTTCTTGGATCTGTGGTTTACAATTTTCATCAGAATTGTAAGTTTTTTTCACTATTATTTCTCCATATATTTTCTCTGCCTCAACATCTCTCTCTTCTCTTCAGGGACTCCAATTAGATATATACTAGTCCATTTGAAATTGTTCCACAACTCACTGATGCTCTTTTTTTTGGTTGTTTATTATTTTGTTTTTTTTTTTCTCTGTATGTTTCATTTTGGATAGTTTCTACTGTCATATCTTCAAGTTCATAAACCTTTTTTTCAGAAATCTCATCTGCTATTCATCCCATGCAGTGTATTTTTCATCTCGGACATTGTAGCTTTCACCTCTAGAGGTTCAGTTTGTGTCTCTTTATCTCTTGACTATCTCTATGTGTTTGATATTTCCTAACTTTTTAAATATATGGAATACAGTTGTAATAAATGTTTTAATGCTCTTGTCTGCTAATCTAGCAACTATCATCTATATCAGTCCTGAATTGGTTTCAATTGATTTTTCTCATCATTATGTGTCATATTTTCCTGTTTCTTGGGATGCTTGGTGATTTTTTTTTTTTTTAGACATTGTGAATTTTACCTTTTTGGATATTAGATTTTTTTTTTAATTCCTTTGAATATTTGTGAGCTTTGTTCTGGGACACAGTTAAGCTACGTGGAATAATTTAATCCATAAAGATCCTGCTTTTAAATTTTGTTAGGCATCCAGAACAGCACTTAGTCTATGGTAATTTCCTGCTACTAAGATTAGACTCTTGTAAGTACTCTAAACAATTCCCCATGAATTATGAGATTTCCTATTCAGGCTAATGGTAACAGGCACTATTTACAGCTCTTCATGAGCCCTAGGTCCTGTTTTCTTTAATTCTTTCATATAGGGTTTTCTTCCACCCTGCCTGGTCTGGCGTAGTTTTCTCACTTGGCATGCGTAGATCAGTAGTCAGCTGAAGACTTGATGGGAACTCTCTGCTGATCTCCATATCTTCTTTCTGTGCTGTTCTCTTCTATTTAGTACTGTGCCCTGAGAACTCTAGCCATTTTGGTCACCCTGGACCCTCATCTCTGGAGTGCCCCAGGCTCTAATTGGGTTTCCCCACCCCCTATTTTCTGTGCCATGGCCTGGAAACTCTCCCAGGACATTAAATTGGGACAGTTTTAGCTCTCCTTGTTTGCTGTTCCTCTGTCTGGGATCACTATCCTTCTCTGCCTGATATCCATTGTGTTAAAATACCATAATTTCATGTTTTTCCTGTGTTTTATTTGTTTCTGGTGGATAATAAATCCAGTCCTGTTACTCCATCTTGGCTGGAAGCAGAAATCCATTCATTATATTTTTTAAGATAAATATGTTGTATATTATCAAGCTTACTGATTTTAGTTTATGGTTTTTGCCTCTGATATCTTGCTCAATAACTAAATACTCATCTGCAAATTATTTTAGAAGTTTTTATGATCTCATTTTTTTTTATTATTTTAATATTATTTTATTTTAAATATCATTTTAATATTTATTTCTTTCGAAAAATCACTTTAGTCTATAGTATGACTTAGTAGTCTGTGTGTGTCCCCAAATGGTTATCCATAGTACTTAGCTTTAATCACATTGAGGCCAAAATATTCAAGTTTAAAATACATCTTGGTGATTGAAAATATTTTAGTTCTCATAAATTTGGTTCATAGATCTTTTTGTTTTTCCTAACGGAAATTTTGTAATTTGCTTTTTTTTTTTTTTTTTGGCATGGTCTCAAAAGGCATGTCTTTGATTTAATCCGTTGTTTCTCTTTTCTATTCTCTAAGCAGTGAAGGCAATAGTACTTTTCAACTTT
Organism: Aethalodelphis obliquidens; assembly: GCF_003676395.1. Taxonomy (NCBI): domain Eukaryota; kingdom Metazoa; phylum Chordata; class Mammalia; order Artiodactyla; family Delphinidae; genus Aethalodelphis; species Aethalodelphis obliquidens. Next base: position 13,409,787 of record NW_020837972.1, on the reverse strand, counting down.
ATGTACTTTGTTGCCTAACAAGTAACTAAATTTAAGTTATTTTTTCAATAGTATTGATATACTGACTTTATGCTTGATTATTGGCATTCATGGCTTGGCAGGATGACTACTCATGATTACAGATGCAGTGTTGTGGGGGAATCCTTTTTCCTGTTTAAAACCTTCAATGGCTACCCATTACCCTCAAGATACACTCCAAATTTCTTAGTATGGTATAAAAGAATTATTGTGATTTTCCTTGGCTTATAAAGGAATTTAGTCTTGCCTGACACATAGTAGTGCTTAATAAATGTTAGCTGTTACTATTTCAGTATTAATCAGACCAAACTGCTTTTGAAACAGATTTATTGAGATATAATTTTCTTGTTTTTTTTAAATTACATTTTATTCTACATGTGTCTCCAAGGAAATCAAAAAGAAATACAATTAATTTGTGATGTTGGGGGGGAAAATCTTTGGTTTTACTTGTTCAACAGAAATATCTGAATCAGTTATACTTTTGTCAACTTTCCCTTCACATCCTAGCATTCTGTTTTGCCATCCACTGTGTATTTCTCACACATATCTATCTCAAAGTTATCTTGAGAGGGAGAGTGAAAACAAAAATCCAAATTCTAAAAGATAGCGCTTAATCAAGGTTAAGTCTATCCACAGTTAGGTATATTAAACAGAATTATGTCTATTGCATCCTTATAAGCTTCTGAAAATAAGCATATTTATGCTAAGAAATGTCATTGTAATATACAAATAAATAAATTTTTCCAAAATTTAGATTACTGTAAACTAAAATTAAGCTAATTTGTGATTTAAATGACTATTTATTAGCTCCTTAGAAATCAGTGTTCATTGTTCTTTGCATTTGTCTAAGTAAACTGTCAGGTGTAGAAACTTTTAAATACCACTAATGATGCTATAGGTACAACAGATCACACCTAAAGGAATATACTTCAAAAGCAGAATTATTTTTTCATAAAAAAGATAGCAGCTGAATCGTAATATATTTTAACACCAATGTTTTTCTCACCAAACTGTCCTCTCCAAATCTACATAGTACCAACCAAAAAAAAGAAAAAAAGAAAAATTAGTTAGGAAGCTACATACTCCAAAGCACATTGCATGTCTTACCTCTATTGTCAGTCAGGTATCTGGGATAAAATATGTAGTCTGTACATAGACAAAGCTTTCACCGTGAAAGTAAAGGAGGATCCAGCATGCTGGCTAAGTGACATTTTCCAGTTGCCTGTTGCAGTTGTCATTAACTAGAGAAAGTGTGTATGTAACTATTGGTCAGGAAGAATATGTACTGCATCTTGCAGTCTTGTAGACTGTTTGATTAACCCATTAATGGGTGGATCAAGTCAGAATAATCACCTTTATGTTTCTTTAGTCCCCTTTTGGAAATTTCTTCTTTTGAGGCTTTTTCCCCCTGTGTAACTGATAATTTACCTGTTCTTTTTCTTTTCTTCTCCTCAGAAATCTGTTGTTGATATTTTAATTTTCTTATCTTTAATTCCCATTTGTTTTCAATTAGCTAGGACAAAAGTCATGGTTATTACCCCTCTCCGTTTTATTATTTTTAACTTTTCATTTTATATTGGAGTATAGTTGATTAACGATGCTGTGATAGTTTCAGATGTACAGCAAAGTGATTCAGTTATACATATACTTGTTTCTATTCTTTTTCAAATTCTTTTCCCTTTTAGGTTGTTACATAATATTGAGCAGAGTTCCCTGTGCTATACAGTAGGTCCTTGCTGGTTATCCGTTTTAAGTATAGCAGTGTGTACATGTCAATCCCAAACTCCCTAACTGTCCCTTCCCCCAACCATTCCCCCCTGGTAACCATAAGTTCATTCTCTAAGTCTCTCGTGAGTCTGTTTGTGTTTTTTAAGTTAGTTTATTTGTATCATTTATTTTTAGATTCCACTTGCTCTTTCTCTGACTAACTTCACTCAGCATGACAATCTCTAGGTCCATCCATGTTGCTGCAAATGGCATTATTTCATTCTTTTTAATGGCTGAGTAATATTCCATTGTATATATGTGCCACATCTTCTTTATCCATTCCTCTGTCAATGGACATTTAAGTTGCTTCCATGCCTTGGCTGTTGTAAACAGTGCTACAGTGAACATTGGGGTGCATGTATCCTTTTGGACCATGTTTTTCTCTGGATATATGCCCAGGAGTGGGATTACAGGATCATATGGTAGCTCTATTTTTAGTTTTTTAAGGAACCTCCATACTGTTCTCTGTAGTGGCTGTACCAATTTACATTCCCACCAATGGTGTAGGAGGGTTCCCTTCTCTCCACACCTTCTCCAGCATTTATTGTTTGTGGATTTTTTGACGATAGCCATTTTGACTGGCTTGAGGTGATATCTCATTGTAGTTTTGATTTGTGTTTCAGATATAATTTTCATACCATACAATTCACCCATTTAAAGAGTACAACTAAAGAGTTTTTAGTATATGAACAATTGTACAACCATCACCACAATGAATTCTAGGACATTTCACCACACTAAAACGAAAGCCCATACCCTTTAGCTATCACCCCCAACTCTCCTTCAGCCACTAGTCTCTATAAATTTACTTATGCTGGATGTATTATATAAATGGAATCATACAGTATGTAGTCTTTTGTGACTGGCTTCCTTCACTTAGCTTAATGTTTTGCCTGTGTTGTGGTGTGTATCAGTAGTTCATTCCTTTTTAACCCTGAATAATATTCCATGGTATGGATATACCATATTTTGTTTATTCATTCACCAAATGGACACTTGGGTTGTTGCTGAATAATGCAGCTACCAATATCCAAGTTTTTGTGTGGACGTGTGCTTTTATTTCTCTTGGGTATATACCGACGAGTGGGAATTTCTGGGTCAACTTGTAACTCTGTGTTTAAGTTTTTGATGAACTCCCAATCTGTTTCCCAAAATGGCTGTACCATTTTACATTTCCACCAGCAGCGTTGGAGGGTCTGAATTTCCCCACATCCTTACCAATACTTATTATTTGACTTTTTGATAATAGCCATCCTAGTGGGTATGAAAATGGTATCTCATGTGTTTTTAATTTTATTTGTCTAAAGACTAATGGTGTGGAGCATCTTTTCATGTGTTAGTGGACATTTCTATATCTTTGGAGTAATATCTATTCAGATCCTTTGCCCATTTTTCTTTTGGATTACTTGTCTTTTTATTTTGAATTTCTAAGACCAAGATGCTCTTTATGGATAATAGGAATCTGTAATTGCTACCAAACAAAATGTATAATAAGTTAATGTTAAACCTTATTTTTCTACAGGTACTGAAATTTTACACACACACACACCCCAAATATTTGTCAATGAGAGAGAAAGCTGACTGGGATATCAAAAGCAAAGTGCTTGCACATACTGGTCATCATGCGGAAAGGGGTGCCAAGGGACCCAGAGATTGCTGATCTGTTCTACAAAGATGATCCTGAAGAACTTTTTATTGGTTTACATGAAATTGGACATGGAAGTTTTGGAGCAGTTTATTTTGTAAGTAATTAAAAATTGTTTAGATCAAATTATAAAAGTTTAAATTCTGTACATTCTAACTATTACTTGTAAAATGCACTTGGTTGTAATGTTTATTCTACAAATTAAATGATGTCTACAGTAGAGGCAAATAGTCATTGCTGAAGAGCCAGTCTTAGAATTCTAGGCATCATTCAAGTCAATGGTATCCATATCAAATGACTCTGCTGTCAAAGTAGTGCAAAAAAGTTATAAGCTTGAGTTTGAACCCTGTTCATTTCCCTTACATGCCAAACTCTTTTCTGCCTCAGGGCCTTTATATATGCTATTCCTCCTGCCTAGAAAACTGTACATGTTTTCCCCATTCCTGTCTAACTCTTGTTTACCCTACAGGTATCAGTTTAAGTGTTAAATCCATGTGATAGCCATTCCAGTTCAACCCTCCAGCACTAAATTAAGACTTTCTTTATGGTCTCATAACATCCTATGCTTGTACTTTGTTGTATTTGTCACAGTTATAATTGAATAATTATGTGTGAGATTTTTTGATTCATGTATGTCTCTCTCACTAAATAATCAGCTCCATAAGGACAGGAATTGTATCTACTTGTTCATTGCTATATCCCCAATAGCTAGTATAATGTCTGAATAGTAGGAACTCAGTAAATGATGGATGGGTGGATGGACAAGTGGACATCTACGCAGACAGATAGACTGACAGATTTTTAGTAACAATCGTGTTAAGTCAGTATCTCAGGTTAAGGGATACAAGGCTTAACCCCATTGAGTCAGTTTGAATTCCAAGACTGTGATTATCTTCTGATGACAAAAGTGAGAAATGACTGAAATGTTAACATAAATCATTCACCTGAAATTCATTGCATAAAATATAGTTCTTTATTTCAATAACCTTAGAAGTTTGCAACCTCAAATTAACACATACTTCCTTAAGAGTACTAGTTCATTAAAGCAAGTAATATTTAAGTAATATTACCTATTTCTCCTCCAAACCTGTTAGCAAATAATTTCTTTCTTAATCAAACAGTATTTGACTTTTCTTTTTAAGTAGTCCTTTATGTCCTTCCATCTGGATAGGGCTTATCTTTAGTTGTCCTTCCAAATGAGATTTTATTAATTGCATCTTGAACTCATCCTTTTGTTTCTAGCCAAATCTTCAGCCTGAGTTTTCTCAGAATGCTCTTTCGTCCCTTCATGTCTATACTTAGCACTACCACCACTTCTCCTCCCTCACCCCCATCTAATACTTGGCTCCCACTCAAGTACATTTTATCATTAAGTGACCTTCCATTGCTGAAGTGGATGCTAATTTTCTAGTTAATACCCTCATATTAGTCTTTGGGCTTAGAGTAGCATTTACGGCCCAAAGTCCTATCTTTCTCATTCACTGAGACACATTTTTTTAAAAGGATTTTTTTAATTACAAATATATCATATATACAGAAGTGTGTATAATACATTCACACATATATTTTAATATATAATTTAAAGAACAATTAAAACATAAATCCCTTTATAACCACCAGCCAGGCCAAGAAATAGAATATTGCCAGCACCCCAGAGCCCCTTTTTTGTTAGAAGAATCCACTATGCTGAATTTTATGATGATGACTTTCTTATATTTCTTTATATGTACCCACTTACTTCTCTACCCCTAATAATATAATTTGGTTTTGCCGGTTTTGAACTTTTTAACAATAGAAACGTTCTGTATATATTTGGTTGTGACCTGTTTGTTTTGCTTAGAGATACTTTCTTCAGTCAATCATCTTTTATTACTTTCATTCTATTACTGTATAACTAATTCATCATCTCAGAATCTCTCTTGGCCAGAGTCAGAGAGTAGTTGCAATCTCTGTTTGACTCTTCTATTTTAAAAATCAGCCAGACCACTCTCACGGTTCTCTTTTAGAATAAATACAATAAACCAAATATGCTTCGAAACTTACTAACATGCCTTTTGTGCTAGGGATAAAGTGAGACCTACATTGCTGTAGAAGACCCAGTGCTTTTGGGACTAAGTCCTGTCTGTTTAGCTAGAGTATGGTAGTTCCCCCTTATCCACAGTTTCGCTTTCCATGGTTTTAGTTATCTGCGGTCAACCTCAGTCCAAAAATATTAAATGGAAAAATCCAGAAATAAACAACTCTTAAGTTTTAAATTGCGAGCTATTCTGACTAGCATCATGTGAATATGTGTTATTTGTTGATATTGATAGACTAGAGAAATCACAAAGATACCTGGGTGGCTTTGATACTGAAATGTAATCATTAACTATATATTGCCTGTATACAAAAGTGTAGAGTACAGGCCCTTATAAACCCATAAGGCACTTAAAAAACAGCTTAAAGGGGAGTTAACTGATACTTTACTATCAAACTTTAAAAAGCCTTAACCTTTTATCTACAGTGGTCACATAGGTAGCACCTTAAAAATGGATTTTCTCACAGGCCACAGTAATATGACCCATGTTGCTCCTCCCTGTTGACAGATTCTTCCTCTTCTCACTCATACCATTATAACCAAGAAGACTACCATGTCTTACTTGGACAACTGCAATAACCTCCAAACCGATCTCTGTGCATCCATTCTGGTCTGTCTCCAGTCTTTTGTCCACACCACAGTGAGCTTGAGGGTTGGTGGAGAGTGGAAACACGTAAATATGATCACATCACCTTTTCTCTGTAAAGCCTTCAGGGGGTCTCCTCCTCTGTTCTTAGGCTAAGTTCAACTTCCCTACTGTAGGCAGCCTATAAGGTCCTTCATGAGGTGATCCCTCTATACCTGAACTGTATTCCCTCTTATTCTCATTGCTCTAGTTATTATATAAAAGTTTTCTTTTAATCATCCATCATAGGATCTTTGCATAAACTGTTCTCTCTGGAATGTTTTCCCCTGCCATCTTCATCTTCTTAACTCCACTTTATCCTTTATCTCTCAGCTGAGGGCTCATTTATTCAGGGAAGCCTTGCCTGACCTGCCTAATCACATCCCCCATTTTTTGGTTCCCAAAGTAACACATACCCTTCTTTGTAACACATATCACAGTTGCAATTTTATATTAATTATGATTTCATTTTTGCTGTCTATACTACTAGAAGAGAGATAGGCACTAGGCATACTTACAATTCTATCCCTAGCATTTAGCCCAGTACCTGACAAATTTTGAGCACCTGGTAAGTATTTGAATTATGAAGAACTCCGAGAATTTGGAACTGCTAATTTGTACTTTTCATGAGTCAGAATCATATTAGCAAGCTGTAAAGACCAGAGTCTAGCAACCAACATTTTTATACCTCAACACTATAATTCTGTTAGACTTTTTGTAGTTTACAGCTTTTACACAGAACGATGCCAGGAAATATATTATAAGTGAATTGTACGCTGGCACGGCTCTTGTAGAATCAATCAGTTGAGAATATATATTATATTCAGAGAAAATTGAAACTATTGATGAAATATCTCTGTGTATATGGATTTACATAAGTAATTCAGAAATTAGCATGAGTATGGGCTTCCCTGGTGGCGCAGTGGTTGAGAGTCCACCTGCCGATGCAGGGGACACGGGTTCGTGTCCCGGTCCGGGAAGATCCCACATGCCGCGGAGTGGCTGGGCCCGTGAGCCATGGCCGCTGAGCCTGCGCGTCCAGAGCCTGTGCTCCGCAACGGGAGAGGCCACAACAGTGAGAGGCCCGCGTACCGCGCAAAAAAAAAAAAAAAAAATAGCATGAGTAAAACTGAAATAGTAAGAAACTCTATTCAAGGAAGATAAAAAGGACTGAGCATGTTCATTTTTGTATTCACTTAAAAGACAACTATAAAGTTTCTAGGGTTCTAGTGTTGCCTTGTTGAACTCAGCATATCATCCATAATCCACCTAAAGCAAATAATTTAGTTTTGTTCTTCTGGGTATAAATACCTTTTAGTTTTAGTTGAGGCTTAATAAATAGGGCAAAAGGAAAAGCTTATGTTTAATTTTTGTATTTCTCCATAAACTAGTAAAGAGTTGACAATAATCTAAATGTAGCTGGAAATGGTTATAAAAATATCAGAAACACATATGTAGTAAGTTCTCAATAAATATATTTTGAATCAGTGATTTTTTTTTTATTGGAGTATAATTGCTTTATAATGTTGTGTTAGTTTCTGCTGTACAATGAAGTGAATCAGCTGTATGTATACCTATATGCCCTCCCTCTTGGACCTCCCTCCCACCTCCACTCCCCCCTCCATCCCACCCATCTAGGTCGTCACAGAGCACAGAGCTGGGCTCCCTGTGCTTTATTTTACTTTTTTTTCCCATTTATTTATTTATGTATTTTTTAACGTCTTTATTGGAGTATAATTGCTTTACAATGGTGTGTTAGTTTCTGCTTTATAACAAAGTGAATCAGCTATACATATACATATATCCCCATATCTCTTCCCTCTTGCATCTCCCTCCCTCCCACCCTCACTATCCCATCCCTCTAGGTGGTCACAAAGCAGTGAGCTGATCTCCCTGTGCTATGCGGCTGCTTCCCACTAGCTATTAGTTTTTTTACATTTGGTAGTGTATATATGTCCATGCCACTCTCTCACTTCGTCCCAGCTTACCCTTCCCCCTCCCCATGTCCTCAAGTCCATTCTCTAGTAGGTCTGCATCTTTATTCCTGTCCTGCCCCTAGGTTCTTCATGACATTTTTTTTTTTATATTCCATATATATGTGTTAGCGTACGGTATTTGTTTTTCTCTTTCTGACTGACTTCATTCTGTATGACAGACTCTAGGTCCATCCACCTCACTACAAATAACTCAATTTCGTTTCTTTTTATGGCTGAGTGATATTCCATTGTGTATATGTGCCACATCGTCTTTATTGATTCATCTTTCGATGGACACTTAGGTTGCTTCCATGTCCTGGCTACTGTAAATAGAGCTGCAATGAACATTGTGGTACATGACTCTTTTCGAATTATGGTTTTCTCAAGGTTTATGCCCAGTAGTGGGATTGCTGGATCGTATGGTAGTTCTATTTTTAGTTTTTTGAGGAAACTCCATACTGTTCTCCATAGTGGCTGTATCAATTTACATTCCCACCAACAGTGCAAGAGGGTTCCCTTTTCTCCACACCCTCTCCAGCATTTATTGTTTGTAGATTTTTTGATGATGGCCATTCTGACCAGTGTGAGATGATATCTCATTGTACTTTTGATTTGCATTTCTCTAATGATCAAAGATGTTGAGCATTCTTTCATGTGTTTATTGGCAATCTGTATATCTTCTTTGGAGAAACATCTATTTAGGTCTTCTGCCCATTTTTGGATTGGGTTGTTTGCTTTTTTGATATTGAGGTACATGAGCTGCTTGTAAATTTTGGAGATAAATCCTTTGTCAGTTGCTTCATTTGCAAATATTTTCTCCCATCTTTTCATCTTGTTTATGGTTTCCTTTGCTGTGCAAAAGCTTTTAAGTTTCATTAGGTCCCATTTCTTTATTTTTGTTTTTATTTCCATTTCTCTAGGAGGTGGGTCAGAAAGTATTCTGCTGTGATTTATGTCATGGAGTTTTCTGCCTATGTTTTCCTCTAAGAGTTTGATAATGTCTGGCCACATTTAGGTCTTTAATCCATTTTGAGTTTATTTTTGTGTATGGTGTTAGGGAGTGTTCTAATTTCATTCTTTTACATGTAGCTGTCCAGTTTTCCCAGCACCACTTATTGAAGAGGCTGTCTTCTCTCCATTGTATATTCTTGCCTCCTTTATCAAAAATAAGGTGACCAGGGCTTCACTTGGCACAGTGGTTGAGTCTGCCTGCCAATGCAGGGGACACGGGTTCGTGCCCTGGACTGGGAAGATCCCACATGCCGCAGAGCGGCTAGGCCCGTGAGCCATGGCTGCTGAGCCTGCGCGTCCGGAGCCTGTGCTCCGCAATGAGAGAGGCCACAACAATGAGAGGCCCTCATACCGCAAAAAAAATAAAAAATAAGGTGACCATATGTGTGTGGGTTTATCTCTGGGCTTTCTATCCTGTTCCATTGAGCTATATTTCTGTTTTTGTGCCAGTACCATACTGTCTTGATGACTGTAGCTTTGTAGTATAGTCTGAAGTCAGGGAGCCTGATTCCTCCAGTTCCGTTTTTCTTTCTCAAGATTGCTTTGGCTATTGGGGGTCTTTTGTGTTTCCATACAAATTATGAAATTTTTTGTTCTAGTTCTGTGAAAAATGCCATTGGTAGTTTGATAGGGATTGCATTGAATCTGTAGAATGCTTTGGGTAGTATAGTCATTTTCACAATGTTGATTCTTCCAATCCAAGAACATGGTGAATCAGTGATCTTGCTTAAGGTTACTGAGACCTCTGAGACTATTGGAAGTGTTAAGTATGAATGTAAGTTTCAAGAATAAAACTTGAAATGTTTAGAAGTTGTAATCATTCATAATACAGTATGATGCATTGAAAAGCTGAAACCCCATTGATAGTTTCCTTTCTCTATACTAAAATATTGATTTGTTTTTAAGTTTCTGTTTCAGTTCTGAATTTTAACTAGTATAAAATGGATTAAAAATTTCACATCTATATATAAATGGAAATGTCTTCAAATTTCAAGTCTCTGCCCAGTAGATAGGTTGTATAAGCAAATATACTTATCAAGTTCTAACTCTATAAATGTAAAGAAATACATTTTTATTTTAGGGTGATTCTTTTTTCATGTCTCTTGTTCCAAATAAGCCTTGATTATAAATAACCTTAATAAGCAATTAGATAATACTATCAGATTCCATTTGTGTGGGCCTTTTTTTTTTTCTTTCTATAAAGCGTACAGATTTGTTTTTTAAAAACCCCATTAAAAGTTAAAATTCATCATTGTTTGAGCATTTTCTAAACCTTTCCCAGGCTCCTTAAGCTATACAGTACATAGATTCATACCCAAAATATCCTCTTTACAGACACAGTCACTCTAACCTTCACTGTATTACTGAATTTACATCAACTTTTCTTTCTTGTTGTCATCTAAGTACAGTCTTAGTGTTACATTTTTATTTTATTTATTTATTTTTTGTCTCATTGGGTCTTTGTTGCTGTGCTCAGGCTTTCTCTAGTTGTGGCGAGCAGGGGCTACTCTTCGTGGCAGTGCGCACACTCCTCATTGCAGTGGCTTCTCTAGTCGCGGAGCACGGGCTCTGGGCACGCGGTCTTCCATAGTTGTGCCATGTGAGCTCAGTAGTTGTGGCTCACGGGCTTAGTTGCTCCGAGGCATGTGAGATCTTCCTGGACCAGGGACCAAACCTTTGTCCCCTACATTGGCAGGCGGATTTTTAACCACTGCACCACCAGGGAAGTCCCTTAGTGTTACATTTTAAAAGCCAGCAAAATGTGAGAGATCTTTGTTTTTAAAAAAAGTCAGTCTGTACCTTCTAAATGAATAAAATACCTAAAAAATGCCTTTACAGAGTCCTGCCGACTTGAAAACTGTAACTTAGTGGATACCTTGCTTTTGTAGTATGTAGTTTTACCTTAGTGCTTGTATAAAAAATGTTTTTAGTATGTGTCCATTTTCTCTGCATTTTGGCATTAATTAAGACTCTGGGGTTGAATTCTTTTTACATCAACATTATTGTTTATTGTTGGAATTAAATTTTTTTTAATTAGAAAGAAGACATTGCTCTATCTGAGGAGCTTCTTTAATTGCATTTTAGAAACTGATTAGACATTTTTCTATTAAAATTGGTGACCTTATTTTACCAGAGAGTGAATTCCAGTTTTACTTCAGAAACACTGCTATTGCTTTATTATTCCACAATAGTAATATCATAGAACCGAAGTAGCTTACTTACATCAGGGGTATGACACTGGTACAGAGCCCTGTTATTAAAGAAGGCTAAGATTAGATAATGTTTAATGTCTTATATTTATTTTTCTGAAAATTTTTAGAAATATTTTTAAATTTCTTAAGTAAATTTGGAGGAAAAGATTATTACATCTGAGGTATTTATGATTTTCAGGCGTGCTTTCAATGAACTGTTATATTTTGAGTATGGAGAAGATATATAGAGATAATTATGAGACAAGGCAACCTTTATAGATGAATATATACACATAAATGTGTGTATGTATTTATGTGATACATTCTTACCGTAAAATATAAGTACCTTTGAAAGTGGAAGTCCCTCTTAAGATTAATGTTATCCTTTGCTGCACTGTTTAATACAGTAGCCACTATTTAAATTTTAAGTTAATTAAATTTAAAATCCACTTCCTTCGTCACACTAGCCACATTTGACGTGCTACTATATACGATGTAGATATAGAACATTTCCATCATCATGGAAAGTTCTTTCAGACATAATAATATATCTGATAATCCAGGGATTACCACTGATATATTTTCTGGTATAAATTCTTTCATAATTTTTTCTACACATATAATCATTATTACTGTTTTGGAAAAAGAAGATCATATTGTACAGGGTTTTTTTGTCATGATATTTTTTACTATTACCATATATACATATTGATTACCTCATTCTCTTAATGTTTATTTCATTACATGACTGTTTCATATTTATTTAACTGGTTCTCCATTGGTAGACATTCTACATGGTGAAGCCAGTATGGATATTTTGGAAATACGACTCCTTTGATTGGATATGTTTTGTTAAACCTTAATCCCTTTTTACATTATAGCCTTTGAATGTATATGGAAAGGGATAAAGAGAAGTTGTACCTTGAAGTGGGGTGGAAATGTCTGTCTAGCCTATCAAAAGTTGCAGCATCTTTAGACTGTGAGAATGAAGGGTGAAATGTTATAAAAGTCAAGTCAAATATTTAAGTTAAACTGGCTGAAACATCGTTCATTCTTTTTAACCTTTTTTCCCTACTCTCTTAACACAGGCCACAAATGCTCACACCAATGAGGTTGTGGCAGTTAAGAAAATGTCCTACAGTGGGAAGCAGGCACATGAGGTATGTTAAAGACATTGTGTACCTAAACTGACATAAGCAGGTTAATATGAAATTCACAGTAGAAACAAAGTTCTTTAAGCATTTCTTTATCACAGTTCTTTTTTTCCCTTCTTGTGGAGCATATAATAAACGTTCCTAATATTCTACCTCAGTCAACTATTTTGTGGAATAGAACATGGATTAGTGTAATGGATTTATTATAATATATTTGGTGATTGATTTAATTTATAGGTAATAAAACAAGAAATAACGCAAGTTTAAATTGCTTCTTTATGTATTAAACATTCTCTTTGTCCATTTAAAATAATGAAAAGACTATTTTATATGTATACTTGAAAATAAAATACTGTTTTCTGTTCAAAACTTATGATATTTTCTTTCTGACTTAAATAGAAATGGCAAGATATTCTTAAGGAGGTCAAATTTTTACGACAATTGAAGCATCCTAATACTATTGAATACAAAGGTTGTTACTTGAAAGAGCACACCGCTTGGGTAAGTAAGAGGACCTCTATTGTCTTTTTATTTTTTCCTATTAAAATTTTTTTCTTTTCCTTTTTTTCTATTATCTCTTTGGTCTGTAAAATTATCAGCCCATTTCTGTCCCATGTGATTTTTGTTTGTCAGTATTTAACATTTGTTACTTCAGAGTGTGCCATTATGGTATACATTCTGTAAGTTTAAGCATGACATCTAGTCTATAGGAAATTTTATTCTTAAACACTCAACAAAGAGAGAGTGAAAAGTTAACATTTTATAATGATTTATTTGCAAAAGTAAAAAGCAGTGCCTTTTATTCTCATCCTAGAATTTTTATCTTTGTCATTTCTCATCCCCTACTCCAATTCCCCCCAAATTTGGAATTATGCTTGATATTACCATCACTGTCTAAGTTTTTTACCAAACAGAGCCTGGATTATGATTAGTCTATCTTCTTACTATATTTTTATTTTACATGATTTTTTTCTGATTTTAGGTTAGCACATTAGACATTGTCTAGAACAAGTAAATGCTATACCTTGTACTTTATGGGATTGCACATTCCAATTTAAAGTATTCAGTATCACTATCATTTATTGAATACTTACCAATATACAAGTCCTTTCCTGTACATGATCTCCAATTAAGGAATGGAATTTTTGTTCCCAGATAGAATATCAAAGGTTAAACATAAACCTTTCTGCTCAAGGAATTCTTAAGATATCTAGAGCCATTGCTTCTGTACTGAGCAGAAGAAATTAATAAGAGGAGTATCTCATTCTATGGAAATCAGTTCTCTGGCAATCTCAGCTGTCTTGAAGGAGTCAAGAAAGGGATTTTGAGCAGGCAGAATAAATGTTACAAAATCAAGTGCTAGATATCATGTGTTTCAAAACTTCAGAAAATCCTCTGAGCTCTTATTTGAAGCCTGTTTACTCTTAGATTACATAGAATGCTAATAAGTTTGGTTACCTAGTGTTTGTCTATAAGGATTTGATAGGCTAATTAGAAGGAACTCACAGAACTAAAGCTGCTGGAGACATGCATACAAATAGCCATAACTAATTTGACCTGAAGGAAGAAGTTGGGGAAGTTAGAAAGCAGACCTAACAATTTAAAAGCAGAGCAACTAGAGCTGATAATTGTCAAGGGCAAACGGCCAGCCACAGCTCAGGTGCCCTTGTGTTATGGAATAATTGGGAAAAGAATGTTTGGGACAGAAATACAGAGTTAACATGTAATTTTAAAAATAGACCCATAACTATAAACATACTCTAGTCGGTTCTAAAGTTCTATGTTCATTTTCCTTATACTCAGTTTAAGGAAATTATATGTTTGTATTAATTTACATAATTTAAGAAATCAGAGGGAATTCCCTGCCGGTCCAGTGGTTAGTACTCCGTGCTTTCACTGCTGAGGGCCCAGGTTCCATCCCTGGTCAGGGAACTAAGATCTTGCAAGCTGTACAGCACGGTCGAAAGAATAAATAAACAAATAAAAAATTTTTTTAATTATAAAAATTAAAATAAAAGAAATTAGAAAACTGAGTAATACAGTTGAGAAATGTTTCCATCAAAACTGATTAAAAATAGTTTGTCAATTATACCTTAATAAAGCTGAAGAAAAAAGAAAAATAGTGCACCTAAAAGGCTAATGTTCATTATAATATTCACTTATGTGGACGCTTTCATTTCACAATAAGAAGTAAAATTAATGTTTCTGAATCTGCTTACTTTTTTTAAAATAATAAATTTATTTATTTTTGGCTGCATTGGGTCTTCGTTGCTGCGCATGGGCTGTTCTCTAGTTGCGGCGAGCGGGGTCTACTCTTTGTTGCGGTGCACAGGCTTCTCATTGCCGTGGCTTCTCTTGTTGCAGAGCATGGACTCTAGGCGCGCGGACTTCAGTAGTTGTGGCACGCGGGCTCTAGAGAGCAGGCTCAGTAGTTGTGGCGCACAGGCTTAGTTGCTGTGTGGCATGTGGGATCTTCCCAGACCAGGTCTCCTGCATTGGCAGGCGGATTCTTAACCACTGCGCTACCAGGGAAGCCCTGAATCTGCTTACTTTTAATATAAAGCAGAAAACTATAATAAAGTTTCTAAACTTTAAAGTTTCTCATATTGTTTTAGATTATTCCAGAAATGGAATAATTTTTATACATTATGTATATTTAATTACATCTATAAATATATAATAAATTTAATAAAGTAGATGTATGTCTTTATTATATATAATAATATATATGTATGATATATGATATATTGTGTACCTTGCTACTGGAATAAATTCAGAAGAATATAAGATGTGTATGTTATGTTATGTACAATTATATATTATTATAATATATGACATATAATAATATATAATATTATATCTCATATCCTTCTAAAATATTCCAGTAATGCAGGGTACATAATACATAAATGTTTTCACATTAATTTTTTTTAATGAAGGAACCAATATGTTAATAGTAGTTGTGTCTATGTGATTATAGGAAATTTGTATTTCATAATAAGCATGTTGTGTTTTTTTAGAATAACAAAATAATAATTTGTAGGTGTGTGTGTGCTTGTGTGTATATGTGTGGAGATTGGTCACTGAGCACTCCACTTCTGACCTTGGCTATAAATCAGTAGTAATCTGGAATGCCTAAAATATCTAAGATGAGAGTAAAGAAAGAGTTTTCTCATTTTTGCTTTTCACAAGCCTCCCAACATTGCAAAGCCAATAAATATCAATATTAATGTAATAGTATTGTTCTAGAAATATTTTAAGATATAAATTAAAATATTCCATCTCTCAGGAATTCAAGCTAATGTAATAATACATAGCAGGATACTTTTTTTTTTTTTTTTTGCGCGGTACGCGGGCCTCTCACCGTTGCTGCCTCTCCCGCTGTGGAGCACAGGCTCTGGACGCGCAGGCTCAGCGGCCATGACTCATGGGCCCAGCCGCTCTGCGGCATGTGGGATCTTCCCGGACCGGGGCACGAACCCGTGTCCCCTGCATGGGCAGGCGGACTCTCAACCACTGCACCACCAGGGAAGCCCCAGGATACATCTTTAGATTGAGTTCTAACCAGTGTTTTCTTGTTTAGAACTTTTCAATTTTATTTTATTTTATTTTATATTTTGGCTGCATTGGGTCTTAGTTGTGGCACACGGGATCTTCACTGAGGCATGCAGGATCTTTCATTGCAGCGCGCGGGCTTCTCTCTAGTTGTGGCGTGCAGGTTTTCTCTCTGTAGTTGTGGCACGTGGGCTCCAGGGCTCAAGGGCTCTAGTTGAGGTGCGCTTAGTTGCCCTGCAGCATGTGGGATCTTAGTTCCCCGACCAGGGATCAAACCCATGTTCCCTGCATTGGTAGGTGGATTCTTCACCCCTGGACCACCAGGGAAGTCCCAGAACTTTTTAAAATGTGAAAGTAGGGAATTTACTGCTTACTTGTTTGTATTATTTAACTAATAATTTCCAGTATAGATTTTTTTTTTCCAGTATAGATTTTACTGGCTCATTTATTTGGTTGCCACTTTCCAAGTTACAAAATTTAATTTATACTCCAACCTAGGCACCTTAAATCCTTAAATATAATCCCCATATTGTCTTAGACCAATTCCAGTTTCAAATAGGAAATAACAAAAACAGAAATTCCGATTTCAAATAGGAAATAACAATAACAGGTTCAGATGATCAGAATATTTATTCTCCTAGTATTCTTAGTTCCTTGGTTAGTTGGTTGGTTTTAGCAGTTTCTTATTAACCTACATTATTCTGGTTATTATTTCAATCTGTTACAGTTGGTGATGGAATATTGCTTAGGCTCAGCCTCTGATTTGTTAGAAGGTAAGGATAAAAGCACTATCCCCTTCTTTTTTACCTTGACCAGAATGTTGTCTACTCCTGTATTAAAGCACACCTTGGGCAAACTAAATGGTTAATGACTTAGACTTAAGGGTTATGTGGATAAGCCATGCAGACTCTGTCTCTGCCGTGTCGCTGAAAATATCTGAGTAATGATTAGCAGCCCTCCCGCTGTTTTAATTCATGGCCCATCCAGGGCAGGTACTATTAAAATGTTTGGGTTGTGTGATGTAGTATGTGTAGCCAAAAACATCAAATTCATGTGTATGTGTGAAACAGAGGTAGATGGTATCGGTATCCAAATTATATTCATATTTAACCCTTTCACATCTCTTGACTGACCCAGTTCTCCTCTGCAGACGATGTTATAATCAGAGACTGAGTTAAAATTTACATTAAAAAAAAAACTTTCTTATATTATCCATGATCTCTGAATAGAAATTGCTTATTAGCTGCTTTCACAAATAATGAAAACCTGTAGTTAGAAGGGGTACTTATACATGGCTTGCGGCAGAGGAGAATAATGCAACCTAAAACACTCTAGGCACTTAAAATGTCAGAGGGCCTTGTAAATTTGGGCCTGACCAGTTGGAATCAGTGTGGCTTTGACTTGCAACTGACAAGTAAATTAACAATTGTTGCAGTGATTATCAGGCTTTGTTTTATTTTATTTTGAAGGGGTTTGTTTGTTTTTATGCTTCAGTTTCCTGTTATCTGGTTATTTATTGTTATTCTATAGAAAATATATATCCTATGTATTTAGGTGAACGTGTTCCCAAATTGTCATTTAAGAAAAAGTATATAATTCAGCCTGCTATCGCTGTATAATATAATAAAAATAGGAATGAAACTGATCATCTATTCCTGGCTTTTTTTTTTTTTTTTTTTCCTCAGTTCATAAAAAACCACTTCAGGAAGTGGAGATCGCTGCCATTACTCACGGTGCCTTGCAGGGGCTAGCCTACCTACATTCTCATGCATTGATTCATAGGTAAGATTAGAGGCCAGTTACATTTTCATTTCAGTTACAGGACAGTCTGTTCAAGGAACCTTGAAAATTAGTGCATGCTCCAATTTTTAGGGTGCCTAAGAATTTATGGGAAGCAAATAGATTGCTGCTGCTTCTGGATGTAAAGAGTAAAGTTGCCTGGATTTAGTTCCTATCTCTTGGTCTCTCGCATATAACCACAAAGACTTATATCATCTCTGTTCTGTAGGTAACTATTCTCCAGGCATAGTGTTGCAGGGAAATTTGAAGAAGAGCCCAGCAACCTTTTGATACTGTCAAGAAAAAAAGGAAAGAAAATTAGCCTTCCTTGCATATTTTATTTCCTAGCTGAGTTCTTCTCCCTTTCCTGTTGCAAATAACAAATCAATCTCATGTAAATATATGCTGTTTTATCAATTTTACATTTTTTGCATTTCTTTAATCCATATAGATATTTAGGAAGGTATTATTGTCTTCATTTTGGTAGATGAAGAAACTGAGACTTAAAAAGATTTAAATAACTTGCCCATAGTTTCCTAGCATTTATGTAATAAAGATTGAAACTCAGATTTTCTAACTCCTAATCCAAGGCTTCCCTCTAAATTACATTTTCTTTATCACAGCCCCACTCTCCTCTTTCCAACCTACTTCCCATCACTAACTTCTTAACAAAGATGTTGTTACCAATTTTTCCTTCTCTCAGTAAAGAACTTCTAGTACTGTTACTTTAATGAATGGTGACCAAGTAGTGGAATATGAGGTAGGCATAAAGGACCTGAGATGGCTCAAAAACAGAAGAAAAAACATTTTACATTTACTAGGAAGAAATGAAACTATTAAGTCATAGGTTCCCCTTTTGCTTCTGTTTTAATCGTCCTAGAGTAGCCATCACAGTTACTGGTACATACCACAAAGCAGAACTCCCTCAAGATAGGCAGACCAAAATTCCTGCCATGAATTTGGCTTATTCATAAGGATGAAGAATGAACGTAACCATGTCTAATAAATATTGATAAAATTAATTTAACTGTAATTTACGGATTTGACAATTTTAAAGTATAGATATGTATAAACTTTAAAGTGTATATCTATCTATCTTTGGTATTAAGATGTCATTACTGAATGCCAACTTGTTTATGACAGTTTTGCCTGCTCCTGTTTTAAAGGTCAGTTCAGGTTTCTGTGCCTTTATTACCTCAATTTTCACATTAATTTAATGTTTTATTCTATACTACACTTTATCTTTTTTAATAGGTAAAAAGAGTTGAAAAGCCAGAAAGCTTTTAAAGAATGCTCTTTATTTAAAAATAAATTCAGATTCTTATTGTTTTGATTTAAAAGGCAAGCCAGGGTTAGTGAAAAGATATTTTCTGTTGTACGAGAAATAAATAATGCTTTTTTTAGTTCTCTCTTTTGATGCCTAATGTCTTCATGAGGAAAGAAACTGAATTTTCAAGGGAAGATTTTTGGAAAAGTTATTTTGGGAGCATTTGAACCTTTCATTTTCAACTTAACATGTTTTCCTCATTCCCTCTGCTTTATCTTTCCATTGCCCATCAACGTACAATTCTTAGTTCCTAGTACTCATTACACCTCATGACTTTTTTAAAGAAATAAGGAGTACGTCCACATCTTCTCATTCCAAATTTTCATACTGCAGATTAAATTTTTTTAAATCATGTTTTTTAAACTTTTTGCTGCATAAAATATCTAGTAGTTTTAGTAGTAACCACTTGAGATTCTTTGTAATAATACAATAGAAATGCAATTTCCTAACCCCTAATCCTTGTTTGTTTTGATCTTTCAGGGTCTTCTTTTTACTGTACAGTGTTATTTTTAAAATAACACCTTCTCTATAACATGTACTCTCAAATGCCTTAGAGTTGCAGTTACAATTAAAGGCAGAGAGAAAGGGTCACAGGCAAGAAAGAAAAGGTATGTGTGTAGTTGAGGTTTATTGGTAGGTAGTCGATACAGAGTCACTGAAGGTTTGTTTAGACTGACTCCAAAAATGTCATGAAATTTGGAAGAGAAAAAAAAAGGCAGTTACAGATGGTGCCAATTTTCCCCAGCACAAGCAATACTGTTGGTGACTGGATTCAGCAACTAATATGATTTTGTAAGTGTAGCAACTGAGTAGGTTTCCTTGTCGGCCATGTCTGCCTTTTTTCTCATTACATTCCCTCCCTCTAAAGAAAGCTCTACCTTTTAGAAATTACTATGACCTACCAGTAAGTACACCAAGGAATCTGGGCCCCCTTACAACATGCAGTAATCACTAAATCCCCTTCTGGCTATCTGAGCAAGGTTTTTTTTTTAATAAACTTTTTGTCTTATTAATTGCATGCTCTGACCTATTCCATAATCAAAATTGAAAAGTAATTTTCTAACCCTCTTATTTTTTCCTATAGGGATATTAAAGCAGGAAATATTCTTCTAACAGAGCCAGGTCAGGTGAAACTAGCTGATTTTGGATCTGCCTCAATGGCTTCTCCTGCCAACTCCTTCGTGGGCACACCTTACTGGTATGTGGAATTAAAAAACATGACATAGTTTTAAAATATGTGTATATAAACAAGATGGACTCATAGCACTGGTTTTGTTTGTTTGTTTGTTTGTTTTTGACAGTGTCTCACCGTGTGTCTCAAATGAGATTTCATTAGGAAGGATAGAAAACTCACTAGCAAAAAAGAAACCCTCAGACTTAGTATAAAATTTCCAGTGACTTTAAATTGTTCAAATAAGGTTGATGTCACTGTGTGTAAACTGAGTAGGATTATCAACTCACTGACCAAGCTCAGGTTTTAGACTTCATCTGAAGTTTCTTTTGAACTTTTCTCTTCAGGCAGAGTCTCTAGGTGAGAACAAGGTAGTTTCTTTAACCTTCTGTAGCCAATGAGCATAAATTTTACCTTTCAATGAAAGAAATCCAGATTCTTGTTTCTGTTGAATTCTCTGATACTTTACCTCACTTGTCATTCTGACTTAAAGTTTCACCCCATTCTATTCAAGACTCCTTTCCTTCCTTTCACAGATACATTGGAATTTCACTGTACCTTGGAGAATGAATTATACCTCTGGAAAATTACTTGCCTACTAAAAAAAATCAGCTATTTGAATATTTTTCCACTATCATCAAATAGTATCTATTAAGCAACTACTTACATACACTAATAGAGAACAAAGCATATTAAACTATATGGCCCTTACCCTCCTAATGAAAATCCATTACGGACAAACAAAATAATATCCATTATTATAGCCAGTTTATTTGTTTTTTAACTTGTAACATCTTTGAAATATCTGATTGTATTGCTTTATGTAATTGCATAAAGTATTCTTCATGTTGTTTAAAGTAGTTTATTTAAATGTTTCATACATATTAATCCTTTACCAATCTCTCTGAGGTAGCTAATAAAATTCTCTCCATATTATGGATGAGGAAACTGATATACAGAAAGGTTAAGTAACTTAGCCAAGACCAAAGGATAGTAAATGGTGGAACCATGATCTGGTGAAATATATTGTTTCATGTAAATCACTGAGTGTATTGTTTATATTTTGAATAGTGTTTTTTCA
Organism: Aethalodelphis obliquidens; assembly: GCF_003676395.1. Lineage (NCBI taxonomy): Eukaryota > Metazoa > Chordata > Mammalia > Artiodactyla > Delphinidae > Aethalodelphis > Aethalodelphis obliquidens. The sequence goes on along the minus strand of NW_020837972.1, from coordinate 13,388,409 downwards.
AATTATTTGTGTAAGAAAATTATAACTTTATCAGATAAAACTTAGAATATGCCCCAGCTATTTTATTGAATCACTTTATCAGGTGAATTTTTTTAATTTGCAACTTGAGTTTTGTACATTATGTTTGGCAGGATGGCTCCAGAGGTGATCTTAGCTATGGATGAAGGACAGTATGATGGAAAAGTTGATATTTGGTCACTTGGGATCACTTGTATTGAAATGGGTGAGTAAAGAGTTGTTTTCATTGTACTTTTGAGAATCACTCCGTATTATGATTGTTAATTCACTTATCCAGTGATTATTTAATGAGTTACTGCTATATATGTGCTAGGCAATGTGAATTTACTATATTTTTTCTATGCTTTGGTATAACATCATAAGATTGCTTTTCTCTGCTATATTAAGAAAAAGAGTTTTGAGCAGATATGGCAGCTAACAAATGTAAGAATATACAATAGTTAGAATTAATATTCGAAAAATATCCATTCTCCATAGCATGAGTGAGGATATATGTCCTTCATAGTAATATTCATTACTTAATTTACATTCCTATTTGTATAAGGGAAATCTGGAAAAGTAATAGCAGGCTTATCAAAGATTGGACTCTAAAAAGTAATAGCAAAAGTAATAGTAGGCTTATTAAAGATTGGACTCTAAAAACTGACATGGGACTTCCCTGATGGCTCAGTGGTTAAGAATCCACCTGCCAATTCAGGGGACACGGGTTCGAGCCCTGGTCTGGGAAGATCCCACATGCCACAGAGCAACTAAGCCCATGCACCACAACTACGGAGCCTGTGGTGTTAGAGCCCGCGAGCCACAGCTACTGAAGCCCGTGCTCCGCAACAAAGAGACGCCACCGCAGTGAGAAGCCCACGCACCGCAACGAAGAGTAGCCCTGCTCGCGGCTCTAAGCTCGCGCAGCAACGAAGACCCAACAGAGCCAAAACTAAAATGAATAAAAACTAACCTATATAGAGAGCAACCCCAGAGAAAACTTCATATTAGGGGATACCCCCAGCTTTAAAGTTGTCCTCCAAATATTGTTGCAATTATCTAAAATTGTCTAACATACCACAGAATCTCAATCCTCTGGTTGCATATTTTGAACTTTAGTATAACTTAAAGTTACCATTATCCATTGGTATACTGGTAATTTTAACCAATGACCCCCCTGGTGGGCGAGGGGAAGCATTTTGTAGCATTTGCCAAATTCTGTGGTGTAAGTATCCCCACCATAGCCAATTTCACGTTATCAGTTTGAATCACTAAGTGTGGAGTTGGAGAAAGGTATGCACAGCTAACCTTCGAAAGCCAGTGTGAGCTGGCTCCAGCACAACAGTGCCTTTATTTAGATTTTTTATTTAAAATTTATATAAATATGTCTAGTTTTTTAACAATCCATTTAAAAAATTTCTTTGTCGAGCTTTAAAATTTGTTTAATTTCTTCTATGTTGTTTAATATAGGGTTTTTTTGTTTAATTTCTTCTATATTGTTATCCAAATTTGTCCTAAGGATTTCTAAGTTCAGTTTGATTCTCAGAGTATAGTTTTCTCTTTCCCTAAAATGTTTGGCCTACAGAGATGACTTGGGATATGTTTGTATTGCATTTCCAGTTGCTTCATTGACCTCTTCCAACAAAGAAACATATGATAAAGATACACAATTTGTCTTTTTTTTTTAATACTAAAGAGATGTTAGTGAAGAAAAAAAAAATTCAAGGAGGAAACAGAATATTTACTTAATTTTTTAAAATAAGTAACATTCATGTGTTTTGTAAATCAAAAAATATAAAAAGATAGGCAGTGAAAGGACTTCTTCTACCCCTGGCCCTATTCATACAATTCCTTCCCCACCCCTGTGAACACACACAGGGAACCTCTGTTATTAATTTCCTGTATATCCTTCCAGAGTTTCTTTACAAATATGTATATTTTTATATATGTGTATATATGTATTTATTTATTGTGTGTGTGTGTGTGTGTATTTATAATATATAACCTTCCATATCCGTGCCTTCCATATCCATGGATTCAACCAACTGCACATCAAAAATATTTGGGAAAAAAAAAATTCTGGAAAGTTCCGCAAAGCAAAACTTGCATTTGCCATTCTTTGGGCAGCTATTTACATTGTATTTACAACTATTTACATGACATTTACATTGTATCAGGTATTATAAGTAATCTAGAGGTGATTATATGGGAGGATATGATTAGGTTATATGCAAAAACTATGGCATTTTATATAAGGGACTTAAGCATCCACAAATATTGTATTCTGGGGCAGGCTGGGGCAGTCCTGGAACCAGTCCCCAACAGTTACTGAGGGACGACTCTAGAAATATGTATATATGCTTACTATATTCCCTTTTACTCCTAAATTAACATACACAATTGGTTCTATACTTCGATTTTTCACTTAATACCATCTTGGATCACTGTTTTATATTAGTAACTTAGACACTTTTTCATTTTTTACTGGCATTATGTTATTCCATTATATGGATATACCATGGTTTATTTGACTGGTCCTCTATTAATGGATATTGAGGTGGTAGATTTCTTTTTTAGTTTCTGATATTGTGTTATTCTCTGTTTCATACGGAACAAATTCATCTTATTAACACTGATTTCGGGGGGCACTCCGCAGAAATATTCACATACTTTTAAAAGGATTCATGACAAACTTCCAGAAATATTTTGTAGAATTTGACAAGGTAGCCCTAAAATTCATAGAGCCAAAACCAGTCAAGACAATTCTGAAGAAACAGAATTTGGACAGAAGAGTCACTATACCACAGTCCAAACCATAATAATTAAATCAGTATGGTCAATAGAACAGACTAGAATGCCTAGAAACAGACTCATCTATAAGTCAGATTTTGGTATAAGACAAAAAAGACATTAAAGATCAGTGGTGAAAGGATGGCCTCTTTGATTAATAATATGAGACAATTTGTTAATTATATGATAAAAGCCAAAATTAAATTTCTAGCAAATGCCATACACAAAAATAAATTCCAGATTTTAGTTAAATACTCAAAAGTAAAATTTTAAAACTTTTAGGAAAAGATCCTTTATGCCTCAGTTTCCTTACCTATAATATAGAGATAACAATCCCATGAAGTAAGTGCTATTATAATGAAGATTAAAGAATTAATGAATATAAAGTACTTAAAACCTGGCCTGGCATGTAATAAGCACTATGTAAGTATAATTAATATTATATTATTCTAGGAGTATACCTTTATGGGTATAGGGAAGAATTTTTCTAAACAATATTTAAAAAATAATGACATATGATAACTATTAGTACTTTAAAATATAAAGCTATATAAAACACAAAAATTAAAAGGTAAGCATAGACTGATAGAAAGTAGTTGAAACATATCTACCCAACAGAGTATTGGCCCAGAATTTATAAAGAACTCTCACAATTTCTTTACCAAAAAGAAAAAGATAAATAGCCAGTAGAAAAATGGGCATGAATATGATCAAGCGATTAACATTGAAAAGAAGACCTAAATGGACAACAAGCATCAGAAGATACTCTGCATCATTAGTAATCAGGGAAATGCAAGTTAAAACTATTTCACGTCAGACTGGTAAATTTTTTTTTAAGTCGAAAGTTAATAAATTTGGAGAAGCTGCTAAAGAAACAGGAACTCTCATACACTATTGATAAGAATGTAAATTGGTATAAACATTTTGGAGGGCAAGTTGGCAGCATCTGGTAATAGGGATGTCAATTGGTATAACCACTTTGAAGGGCAAGTTGGCAGCATCTGGTAATAGGAATGTCAGTTGGTATAACCACTTTGAAGGGCAAGTTGGGAGCATCTGGTAAGGATGATGAGGAGGAGTGTCAGTGACTCAACATTTCACTTCTAAGTATACACTTTAGAAATTTTATGCACGTACACTGGAACATGTGTGAGGCTGCAACCTTGTTTGTAGAAGCAAGAAATGGTGGAAACAACCAAATTCTTATGATGAGCTGGATCTACATGTATCATCATGGATAAATCTCAAATCATAACATTGAATAGTTAATGAACAAAGTCACTGAAGTTTAGGTACAGTACGATGCCAATTACGAAAGCTTTATAAACAATTTTATATATTATTTATGAGCATATATATACTAATAAAACATAACATAGATGTAAGAGATACCATCTCAGAATAGTAAACTCTGGAGGGCAGAAGAGGAATAGTTATATCTCACTTTTTTTTTAGAAGAAAATATCTGAAACAAATATGACAAAATGATGTTAAATCTAAGCAGTAGGTGTCTGTTATTATACTATGCAAATTTTTATGTATTTCAAATATCAAATTAACTTTTTTAAAATTAGAAATAAATGTACATTCCTTTGGTTTGAAAAAAAAAAGAAACTATTCTCTGTGTAGCATGGAGTTAGCAATTAGACACCCTGGATTTGAATCTCGGCTTTACCAGCACTTAGCTGGCAGGACAGTTATGTGTGGCTGCATATAACACCAGCAGGCATTCTCATAGTCTAGGATGTGAATGACACCTTCTGGGGTTGTGTAACGCGTTGATTCTGACGATGAGACCTTGGACAATTTTCTAAACTTCCCTAAGCCTCAGTTTTCTCATCTAAATGAAAATAATACATATAGCATAGGTATTGTCAGACTTCAATGAGATAACATATGTAAAGTGTTTAACATAGTGCTTGGCATATATCAATGCTCAAAACAGCTGACTGCATTCATATGTAGGATTATTCCTATTTTTGTCATTTATATTCTAAAGTGAACCAAAATTTTACTTGTAACACTGCAACTGTAATAGCAACTCCTCAGTTACAACACTTTAAAGGGATGTCCCTGGAGTTGAACCTTACAACTAATTAGTGCCCACCCATTGTCTCAGCAAGATTTTTTCTTACCGAAATTTTTCTAAAATATAACATGGATTCTGCCCTTCCCAACCTAATTAAATAGAGCAAACAACACACGCCCTTTCATGATGATTCAGCATTGTCATCACATCAGTTTTTGTACTATGTAGATGTAGTAATGACTGGAGTTTCAAACAGCAGTCGACATTGGTAAAATAGGTGCAGATCCCAGGAGGTACCTTAGTATTTCCTCTCTTGAGACGGGAGAGGAAATGTGCTTAATTTCTGATTTTATCATTTTATAAAAAGGAATTGAAATATATATAACAACATGCTCTCTATATCAGCCTAACTTTGATTGCCTTTTATAAAATGATTTACTGAATCAAAGAACAGAGTAGCCTTCTCCCAAATTGTCTTATCCTCCACAACAGCTAGTCCTTCAAATTGATAGATGATAGTATTAAGTTATGCCTAAGAGCACAGACTATAGTCAGATAAACTTGAGTACTAATTCCAGCTCTGCCATTTTTTAGTTGTATGACTTTGGTCAAGTTATTTTAACTGTCTATGAAATTTGCATAATAAGATCCCCTACCTTATGGGGATTGTCTGGATTAAATGAAAATGTGGACATAAAGTGCTTATTATTACATCTGGTATATAGTATGTGTTCAGTAAATGTTAGGCATCATCAGCACAATCCTAGTATATATCATATCTTATCAAATTTTTAATTTACATTTTAACATCTCTTTAAACTGGGAGGTATTTTACAGGCAACAGCATTTTATGATCATAATTGGCAGCATTTTGTTCTGAGTTATACATAAAATAGTGGTACATCTTAAATTGCGATGCATCTTGTTGTCAATGACATCTTAGATTCACAGAAAGATGGTAGTACATACTCAGTTAATATTCATAAAATAAAATTGTTACCAAGGACATTTAAATTCTCGGCAATTATTCAAACTTTATTATACTGGAAATGTAATAAACCATACAAGTACCTCTTTGACAGCTTTACTATACATCTCTATTTCCTTGGCATTAATCTTGTTAATGAACACATAAAAGAAGGGTATTTTTTTTTACATGAAAGATGATTAAACTGCTGCATATATAAACCTAAGCAATGATTTTTCTAAGTTTTCTGTATGTTTCAGGTTTAATGAAATTCCAGGTACAGACAGTATACTTTAAATTTTACTTTTAATGTTGAAATTACAGTGAAAGTTGTGGATAGTGCCTGAATAATGTGTTGTCCCCTTTCCTTATGATATCTCTTCTATGACAGTGTATATATATATTTTAAACATCTTTATTGGAGTATAATTGCTTTACAATGGTGTGTTAGTTTCTGCTTTATAATAAAGTGACTTAGTTATACATATACATATGTTCCCATATCTCTTCCCTCTTGCGTCTCCCTCCCTCCCACCCTCCCTATCCCACCCCTCTAGGTGTCACAAAGCACCGAGCTGATCTCCCTGTGCTCTGCAGCTGCTTCCCACTAGCTATCTGTTTTACATTTGGTAGTGTATATATGTCCATGCCACTCTCTCACTTCATCCCAGCTTACCCTTCCCCCTCCCCGTGTCCTCAAGTCCATTCTCTCCGTCTGCATCTCTATTCCAGTCCTGCCTCTAGGTTCTTCAGAACCTTTTTTTTTTTTCTTTTTTAGATTCCATATATATGTTATAACAGTGTATGTTTTTTAAAAGCCCCTAATCTGTACATTGAATCACTGAGGTGTCATTAGAAAGCAGGAAGATGATAATGCTGCTGGCACTCTCTCTCTTTCCTGGATCAAACTCCAAGGTCCCTAAGCCTTTAAACCTGCTTTACAAATTATCTTTTGATAAATTGATCTTCCGCTGAAAAACCTAGGTAAATTCATGCATCCTTGGAAGCTTCTTGGACATTGAAATTGTCCAGTCACCAGATATTTTATTTTTTGAGATTATTTCAAGAGGAGTTAATTTGACACTCTTCTGTTTAAGCTATAGACCCTTAGTTCACCAGCACAGACCATGGTAGAAGCTGGCAAATGGTTCATCAGCATGACAGGGAATTGACTGTGTTCAGAAATGCATTCTCCAAGGGAAAAAAAGAAAAAAACATAAATGTTGTTTCATAGTTCCTCTGCCTGGAATTTTCTTCTTCCACATTATTATTGCCACTCACTGTTTGTGTTAATAAATGAATGTAGTGATGGCTGTTGAGGCGACAGGGGTATATTTAGTCTTATAAAGCTTCTTCTTCCTTTTTTTTTTTCATATTGAAATACCAGTACTATCTATTATAAAATGCACAGAATAATTGAAGAGGCACTGAGGTCTAGTGAAAACACAAGTCTTGGAGTCTTACATGACTGGGTTGAAATCCCAATTTAGCCACTTACTGTGTGGCTTGGTTTCATTATTTAGACTAGCTTACCCCAGTTCCTTCTGTTGGGAAATTGAAGTAATAGTGCTTATCTTGACAAGCTGTTTTGAGAATTACGAATAACATACCATATGTAACATACCTAAAGTGAATGCCTGACATGTAATAGGAACTCAGTAAGTGGTAGCAATTATTATTATCATTAATTATTACGGTTGTCAACCATATTTGTTCATAAGAAATCTGCCTTTTCATGAAGTGTTTATCCAAAGATGGGGTACTCTCTGATCTTCTTTATTAAAATAAAGCTCAGTCTAGGTGCTCTAATTTAGCATGAGCTTTGCCAAGCAGAGCAGTGTCCAAAGGTTTCTCTGAACCTTGATCTCATAAAACATACATGGAGCATTCAGAAAAAACTTGATCATTATCTTTAAATTAAATAAATCACTGGTTTTTTTCTTTTAATTAATTCAGCTTTTTTATGCTTTCACCTTTTTCCTTTCTTTGGAGGTAAAATGGCTTACATATCACAAGGTAGCTTCAAAGCACTTCCGGTTCCTGTTCTGTTGCTTATCTAGAAGCTTCTATGCAGACTATTATATTCTACAGTAAAGGCTGACAAGCTTTCAGCTAAGGACCAGATAATAAGTGCTTTAGTCCTTTTAAGTCATATAATCTGTCATGACTACTCAACCCTGCTGTTGTAGCATGAAAGCAGCCATAGACAACACATTAATGAATGGACATGGCTGTGTTCCAATAAAACTTTACAAAAACAGGCTTCTAGGTGAATCTGACCCACAGGCCATAGTTTCCCAGCCCTTGCTCCATAGTATGCTGACTTAGCAATGAACCCTGTCACTATGGCTCAGAAGATTTATGTAGTACATCTAGCAAAGGACTTGAACATAGGTGAGGCCACCTGAAACTGATATTTAGCTAATGCTTCTCAGACCGTAGAGCTGTGTACTATATTTGGAATGCCTTTTTTCATGTGATTCTCTACTAGAGCTATTCCACCCATAGTGTGGCTGGCTGTCTTCCTGTCTTGTTCACAACAGGGTATCTGCCACTCACAGACCTCACATTCCTGCTCCAAATCCGCTACTGCCTTTCTTATTACTGTTGAATTGGGTTTTGTTGTTTTTGTTCCTTCATCCTCCCCTTTCTAAATTTCTGTTTTCTTCTTTCTTTAGCTCCCCTTCCCTGCTCTTTCTCCTGTGCAATTTCGTGTTCTTCTAAGCAGCTCGAATTGTATACCTTTTGCCAATGAGTGGGAGGGTTCCTATCCTTCTAATAGTGAGTGAAGCCATCACATAGTATCTTGATGTAAGCCCCAAGACTTAGTCACTCCTCAGTCATTTTTGTGACTTCTTGCTGCACAAAGATTCTTTGTTTGTTGACAGATTTTCTTCCTTGCCTTAATTTGCCTTACCTTCATTTACTTATCTAATAGGTATTTTGGGGCCACCCGAAATATATACCAGGTGTTGTGCTCAGCAGTGGGAATGCAAAGATGAGCATAATAGACATTGTTCCTCATGAAGTTTAGTAAACAGAACATACATTAAGTAAAGAATTACGTAAATAATTAGTTATGGTTGTGATAGGTGGTAGAAAGTTAAAATATAATTTGCAATGACAGAATCTAATGGGACACCTATTCTTGAGAGGTCAGAGAAGGCTTCCCTGAGGAAATGATTGTAAGCATATAATAAGCCTTGAATAAATATTTATTAAATTAATGCAGAAATGCAACTATATTTAAGGTGAAACCTGAAGGATTGGGAAGAATTAACCAGGTAAAGTTTAGGCAACAAAAGTGAGAGGGGAGTCCAGACAGAGAAAGCAACATGTGAACCAACCTGAGCTTGGTTCTTTCAGTGAAGCAACAGATGCATGAGAAGAGGGGGGAAACACTGATTCTCAAAATGAAGTGCTGGAGGTAGCCAGGGTCATGTTAGGAAAGACCAGGAGACTATGTTTAAAGCTCTAGATTTTGTCCTAAAAATCATGGGAATCCATTGATGGTAACATGATGAGTTCCTACTTCCACATGGTTCCAATATTTGAAGTTGTCAGAAGGCCATGCTCTAGAAACTTTCTAGAATCTACCTCCTGATAAATAAAATAAACCTGAGCCTTTTTTTTTCATCTTATACATTTGAAACAGGTATAAAATCCCTTTGTCCACACTGCAGCTTTCAAATTTCCACTTGTTAACAGTTCATGTCCCTATAATAGTGGTATCCATTTGGTGAGTGTAAAGTATCCTGTTGAGAAGTTAATAAACAATATTTGTGGAATCAGAGACTGTCACATTTCAAAAGTATCAGAGATCATTTAGTCAAGACTATGAGGGGCCCCTCCAGAGTATCACTGATAAATAAGTATAGTTGCCTTCTGCTGGAACTCTGCTAATAGCTTAAAGTTCACTGCTATCAACATTATTCATTGTGGGTTTTGGGGGGGGTTGGTTTTTCTTTGCTTTAGCACTCTGGCTTTTCACCAGTTCTTCCTTCTATGAGTAAAAATGTCTTCCCTGTTACTTTTTGTTCCCTGCCGTTAGTTCTTGTTATGTTTCTTAGAATTGCATAGAATAAGCTGAATTCACCTTTTTTTTTCTTTTTTTTGGCGGTATGCGGGCCCCCCCCACCGCTGCGGCCCCTCCCGTCGCGGAGCGCAGGCTCTGGACGCGAAGGCCCAGCGGCCATGGCCCACGGGGCCAGCCGCTCCGCGGCATGCGGGATCCTCCCAGACCGGGCGGGGTGGGGGGGGGGGGGGGCTGGCGGCACGAACCCGCGTCCCCTGCATCGGCAGGTGGACTCCCAACCACTGCGCCACCAGGGAAGCCCTGAATTCACCTTTTTAAAAGTGGTTAAGAGGAGAATCTTTACTTAAAAACCAAGGTGCTCTGATGAAACCTGAGATCACATTATGAATTTTAAAGTGGTACTATATAAAGAATCCATTAGGATAAACACAGTAGAATGAGATAGTGATTTATCTTCTGTGACATAATAACTAATAAATAGCATAAAATTAACTGTACTCAGAACTAGAACCTTATTTCTTTGGTCAACGAATGGAGCACCTAATATTTGAATAATATCTTATTACATATGCCAGAGAATAAATAAAAGAATAAGAGTATTAGGGTTATATATAAGATCTTGCTCTTAGAGCTTATGATTTCTTTTGAGAGAAAAGATTTGTATGTTTATATAAATGCAATAGGAGAGCACATGCCAAGTGAGCAGTCTACTAAAAGACAGCAATAGAAATTACAAACATGAGATCATGGTGGGCTGGGATGGAGTAGATCTTCTACTAAGAAGTATCTGATTCACTGAGTTTCTTCTTAGAAGGGGATGGACAAGACCTTGCTTACATTTATCCTCCTTTTCCTACCTCCTTTTTACCCTCTACCCTGACTTGTACCAGTTCATTGGCCTGGGTGTGCCTTCAAATGGTGTTTATTGAATTGAATTACTTTACCTCCCATACTGTGTTAGTAATGTTTAAGATGTTCCATTCCATCATTATCCCTTTTTTTCATTCTACTTCTCTGCTTTCTGAATTTTTTTCAATGAATACATATTTTTTATTTTAACTAAAACACACACACACGAAGATGTTCATACCTATTGTGGGAAAACAAAGTCCAGCCTTTTGAAGATACATGTGAAAAATAAGAAAACTTTTTTTTACTCTCTTGAAGTGGGTTCTGTTAGGAGCTTTTCCAGTGTACTTTAAGATGACCAGTAGCTTCTTCTAAATGGCTATCCTGAGCGACCTTAGAGATTAAAATAAGTGGATTATGTGGCATGAGGATAATAACGAGCTATTGATTTAGTGGCACAGCTTTGCTCATAGTTCCTTATTTCTCCATCTGCCTGATGCCTTGCAAGAACTGCTTTATCGTGTTTCTTTTCTTTCAGCGGAACGGAAGCCCCCTCTTTTCAACATGAATGCAATGAGTGCCTTATATCACATTGCCCAGAACGACTCCCCCACATTACAGTCTAAGGAATGGTAAGACTGAGCTGTTGCTTTAAATTTCTAAGAGAAATCACCATATGTATTTGGCACCTTCATTAAGTTACACTTTAAATATCTGACCTAGAAAGCATTTCATTCCTTCATTGTATGTTGTGATAACTGACACTGATGCTTTATAAGCCTGAACTTTCTACACACACACACACACACACACACACACACACACACACACACACACTATATTTCTACCCTCACTATGGCTTCTACTGTGTTCTTAATGTGTGTAGGAATTGAAATTCTACTAGGTACATGCCCTGCTACCTTCCTAACCAGTCTAGTCTCTTAAGTCATGATGGTTTTGTATTGATCACCTCAGTCTTATCACTTCCTAGCAAGGATAAAGTATCCACTCTGATATCATTATTTTTCTAGTTGTCATTTTTTTTTTTACTGTATGTGTATTTAAATGTGTTGAGACAGAACATATACTATCTATTCAGAAGATATATTGTTCCTTGCTGAAAATTATGACATTTTGCTAACTATTGGGGCCACAGAGTTATAGAAAAAGGGCGATGTCAAAGAAGAGTAGACAAAATGGAATTTTCAAGAGAGAAAGTGTTTTCATCCAGAAAGCATATTCCTAGGTTCTCTGTCCCTTATGCTTCAAGTTTTACTACCTGGTTATAGGTTGTGGGTAATGGAAGAGTTACCAATTGGTCATGAAGAATATAGACTTAAGACTTATGAGAGTTGTTATCTTTGGAGAGAAAAATGTACATAAAACCGTTGTATATAAATATAGTATTTTTCATTCTATGATATAACGATTTGACCTTGCTTATATGTTGACTAACTTGAAACTGTCCACATTCATTATCCAAAAGAATTAATTTTAGATACCTTAAACTTGAAAATGGTTCAGTTCTCCTGACATTCCAAAGTATTTTAATAAAAATCTCCTAAAATATAAAAATTTCCCTTGGATGAAAATTATTTAAAGTGATCAGTATGTTCTACAGACCCTGATTTTATTTTCTTTCAATGTATTTGCACACACAGGACAGACTCCTTTAGGAGATTTGTTGATTACTGCTTGCAGAAAATGCCTCAGGAAAGGCCAACATCAGTGGAACTATTACGGGTAATTTTTCAAGTTTATATTTGAGTAGGGGGATTTAAAGTCATGTTGTAGTGGAATATAGTAAATCATTCCCATGGCAGCTCATCATGACAAACTGGATTAGAATATACTGCCTTGTCATTTATCCAGAGATAGTAGCTAGGCATAGAAGTAGCAAGATATGTGCTATATGTTCCCCGCAGAAAGTTTTTCCCCCATCTTTTCCCCTTTTCTTTTTTCTCCCCCTTCTTTTTGCCTTGTGACAAAGAATATTTCTCCTTGCTTTGGTCATCGTTGTGATGTTCCTGTGACTGATATCTGCATGAACTTTAATGCAGTGTTTTCAGGACAGAGACTGCCAGTGGTTCGAATACCAACTCTGGGATTTCAGTTAGGTTGTTGTCAAATCATCAGGCAATGAAGATATGTGATAAACATATAAAACAGACATTTTCATAGCATTGCATCACACATGTTAACTGCATTCATCTGACTTAAACATAGCATTTTTGGGCTTCTCTGGTGGCACAGTGGTTGAGAGTCCGCCTGCCGATGCAGGGGACACGGGTTCGTGCCCCGGTCCGGGAAGATCCCACATGCCATGGAGCAGCTGGGCCTGTGAGCCATGGCCGCTGAGTCTGCGTGTCCGGAGCCTGTGCTCCGCAACGAAAGAGGCCACAACAGTGAGAGGCCCGCGTACCACAAAAAAAAAACAACACATAGCATTTTTGAGCATCTCTTTTCATGTAACATTTTATTGTAGGCTTTATATACATAGGCAATGTGTTCCATTAATATCAGTGAAGTATGTGGGAGTCTTTTACAATCTAAGTATCTTTTATTGGCCGCAGAATAGTCCAGGTTACTTTAATCTTTTCTGCGTATGTGTTTTTCAGCACTTTTTTGTTTGTTTCTTTGTTTGTTTTAAGAAAAACTCAGGATTCTATTGCCTAAATTTGTGAAGGTTAAAAATGTCAGCTGCCTTTATAATTGCACCTTGGCTAAGTCACAGATTCTTGGTTTAGATTTTCTTTTTTCTCAGAACTCTTATTCTGTTATTTTCTGGCTTTGAGTGTTCCTGAAGAAGTAGGTCTGAAGCTGACTAGTTTTTTACCCAGAAGTAAGTTTTTTCTTCTTGTGAGTAACAGGCCACAACAATATGGTGACAGAAGCAACAAGGCAATGGACTCTACCTTATTCTCTTTTGGTGTAGAGCTATCACATGTTCTAGACATGGACTACAGACAGCAGAACACCAGAAACACAGATAATATGTTTATTACTTTGAAGTAGACAAAGATTTAAAAAGCAGGACACAAACAGCACTGCCATAAAGAGAAAAAAATTATAAATTTGGGCTATAAATTAAGGAGAAAAAAAAATCCTCAAAGAGATACTACAAGCATTCAAAGATGATATTTTAGGGCAACAGACAACAAAAGGATATAAAAAACAAATGGGCAGAGGTAAAGAAAGAAACGAAAGAGAAAAATTTAAATATAGATTAAGGGACTTCCCTGGTGGTCCAGTGGCTAAGACTTTGCATTCCCAATGCAGGGTGTCCAGGTTTGATCCTTGGTCAGGGAACTAGAGCCTGCGTGCCGCAACTAAGAGCCTGCATACCACACTAAAAGATCCTACACACGGCAATGAAGATCCCACGTGAGATCCCGCATGCCACCACAAAGACCCAGTGCTGCCAAATAAGTATATTTTTGAATAAATAAATATAGATTAAAATCATACCATAAGCAATGAACTAATATAATAAACCAACCCATTTAGGTGTTTCCAATGGTAGATAGTCTTAGGGAAATAAAATTAAATGCAAAAGAAAATTTTCAAAAGATGATTATAGAGAACATGACACATGTGGAAGACAGAGGAGATATATATTCCAACCTATTATTTCTAAAGAAGAAAGCAAAACACATGGAACAGAAGATATTTAAAGATATACCTGAAGAAAACTTTTTTGGAAATAAATGTTTGGATCATTATTTGATTTGATTTACTCTTTGTTTGGTGGGCCAAATCAAGTGAGCCTACCATTTAGTCAACAATGTTTACTGATTGTCTACTGTGTGCCAAGCACTGTTCTAAGCACTGAAAATCATACAGTGATACAAAGAAAAAGATAGTTCCTGCCCTCCTGGAACTTATATTCTAATGAAGGAGTAAGAAAACAAACAAATGATTTGATATAATATCAGAAAAATAAAGCAAGGACTGGGATAAAGAGTAGAACTTTACAAAGTTCTAAGGAAAAGAAAATGTAAACCAAGGATTTGTGACCCAGCTAAGGTGCTCTTCAATTTATAAAGGCAGCTGACATTTTCAAGCCTTTTCTTCTCTTAAAAGCTTCTTCTTAATTACTCAGTAGCAAAATCCAGCCAATCTATTGATGAAAGAAAGAGCAAGAGAGAAAGAGAAAGGGACAGAGGGAAGAAGGAAGAAAGAGTGAATTAGGAACTGGGGAAACTTGTAAAAGGACTGGTGGTGAACATTAAATTTAAGTTTGCTGTCTGATATTTATTATTTATTTACTATTTATTTATTTAGCATTGTAAAGAGACTACATTCTTCATTTTGGCTAGACAGTACACATTTTAGAAGATAAAAAAATAGTGGAAGGGAGAGAATGAAAAGTAAATCTTCCCCTTCCAGCCCCTTCTCTAGAGTTAGCAACCGGTGTCACTAATTTTGTACATGTCCTTCTAGAGATATTCTACGTATATGGAAGTAAATATTCTTTTTTATTTTTGCACCAGTGGTAGCAAACTATAAACGCTGGGGTTTTTTTTAACTTTATAGTGTGTTTTGAGTATTGTTCCATATTACTACATGAAGAACTATCTCATCCTCTCTAATGGCTCCATTATATACTCAAATGGACTGTAGTTTTTATAACCAACTCATTTATGGTGTTTGCAGTCTTTTGCTATGACAAACTGTGCTGGAATGAATATCCTTACACAGGTGTCATTTTGTACCTGTATATACAGATACCCAAAGAATAAGTTCTTAGAAGTGGAATTGCTAATCAAAGGGAATGTGGATTTTAAATTTAAATAAATATTGCCGATTTTCCACCAAAGAAGATGCCCCAATTTATGGTCCATTAACAAAGTATGAGTACCAAAACTTTTTGAGCTTCTAGTCAGATCAGTGAAAAATTTTTCTCACTGTCATTTTAGTTTGTGTTTCTCATTGTGAATTAGACTATCTTTCATATGTTGACAAGCCATTTCTATTTCCTTTTCTATGAATGCTCTACAGTCTTTGCCCATTTGTCTGTTGGGTTGTTGGGTTTTTTCCCTTATTAATTTGTAGTAGATCTTGCAAATATTTTCTTCGTATTTCTCTTTTGATATTCTTTATTCTGGGCTTTTTTGGAGAGGTCATGCAGAAATTTGTTATAAGGAATTCAACTTCTTTTTTTTCTCCAGTTGGCTATCTTGCTGTTCCCAAATACTTTTAAATAATCCATCTTTTCGTCACATTTTCTTCGTGATGTTAAAATGTCACCTTCACATAGGATTAATTTAAATAGAGAACTACAGTAAAATCATTGCTGTGGTCAAAAAGCAGAATGTAAAACTTATAAACATTGACAGTGTAAAAATTGAAAATGTAAAAATAATAACGTAACTAGAAAAAAGTAGGGGTAAGAAAGAAATGTAAATGTACTAATTTTCCTGCTTTTCAGGGTAGATGGTCAATAAATTCTTAAATTGAAAGTCTTTTTTAAGTAACTCTTATGTCTTAAAGCTTTTCATAATTTTTTTTTTTCTTCCCTTAACTTTAGAGGACCCTTTAGGAACTGGTAACTCTTGGTGAAGAAATTATAACTAATGTTAAGCAATTATTTTACTTCAGACGCTTCTAATTCTATTAAACTCAAATACACCTTAATTTAATAGATTATTCTTTAAATTACCATGTGTAATAAGTTTCTCATGTAAAATTATTTCTGGGTATCCATCATTCTGAGAGAGTGAGAGAGAGAGGGAGGGAGAGTGTCTAAAATGTTATTTCATGACTTAATATTTATTTTTGGATGGTGGAATTTTGAGTGATTGACTTTCTTTTATGCATTTCTCTATTACTTAAATGTTAAAGTAAACATATTTCCAAGAACAAAGAAAGCATTCTTTGAAAATGATCTGAGAACCTTTTAACTGTATGGGTTTAGAGAACAGTGAGGGGATGGGATTGCAGGCAGAGAGAACGAGAGCTAAGACATGCAGGTGTGAAATGCACGGCACGAGGCAAGAATGATTTAGACGTAGGATGCATTGCGTGGGAAGGAGGAGAATGAGTGACTAGATTGGAACCTAGACATTCAAGCAGGAACCCCCTGTAAAGGGTCAGACTTTACGATGGAGGCAGTGAGATGTTTTTAAGATGTTGAGTATATCAGCTTTAAAAAACTTAAACAAGTAAGGGTTTAATTACCTCACGCAATAAGAAGTCCAGGACATTGGGAAAGCAGTCCAGTGATGTAAGCAGCTCAACAGCTCCTCCTATCTCCCTAATTTACCCTCCTTAGTATGTGGCTTTTGTCTTCTTGGTCACAAAATGGCTCCCCATCTCCAGGACTCAGTTTTATTCCTGGCAAGAGAAAGGCACGGCACAGAGCAAAACAAGCGCCTTCTTTTCTTGTGTCTTGCTTTTTATTCTGGAAAACAAAGCCTTCCTCTGGGGCTTCTGCCTATATCTCATTGGCCAGAACTATTGGTCACGCTATTAACTGCAAAGAAGGGTGGAGTCCAACTTCTTTTACTTTCTACTGCTTACAAGAAAGGAAGGTGAGGAAAAGAGGTTGGAATGGAGGATAAATGGGCCACAGTGTCTGTCACAACAAATGATATGGTCAAATAAGTGGTAGAACACCAGAAAACAAACCCCCAGATAAAGAAACCTGGGTTGCAGCTCTAGTTCTCCCACTGTTTAGCTGTGTAAATCACTTAACCTCTCTGGGCCTAAATTTCCTCACCTTGGAAATAAAAGAATTTCTAAGAGTTATTCCTGCTCTAAAATTCAGTATCCTATGTTACAGCTTGAAGTTTACTAAAAACTGATTTGCTCTTATCTAATTGCAGGCACTGGAGTAGCAAAATAATTTACTTTCTCCCTTTCGTTCTCCTCGTGAAATATGCAGGCTACGCTTCCTTCTGGGAATGGTGTTTCATTTTCAGAAAGGACTCTGCATAGGAAGAGATATTTTATAAAAACGGGAGCAAAAGCCACAATTCCCCGGACAGCAAAGTCAGGGTGAAGAACCACAAGACATATAGATTTTTTTCTCACAGTGGTCCTGCTCCTCTTTTATATCTGTTTAACTTACAAAGATATTAAATCTATTCCATCATCTAAGGCTACCACATTACGTCTCATTTTCCCAATATCTTCAAATTATAATTTCACATAAGTGAATTTTCCACATAACTGAAACTTTTCCTTTAAAAAACAAAATTCCCTCCTACTTTTGATCATTTTCTGTGGTAATCTTGTCAAAATATATGATGTGCTTCTCTGCCTTCTTGAAGAAAGTATAATGAATATAATTTCTCTTCTTGATGGTTCAGAAACAATAGCATTTCACGAAGTCTTGTAGTATAAAAGGACTGTATGAAGAGCATTTGCCCCTTTGCAAACTAGCCCACAAACCTTGGTTCTTTCTTATTTGGTTGGTTGGTTGGTGTATTAATCATGGACTTCCCCTCTCTCTACTGTCAGGCAGTCAGAGAACTTTCAAAGGTCTCTTCTTTCGGCAACAAGTAACCCTCTAACAGTTCTCAGTCCTTTATTCTCCCACTTTTGTTCCCTCTTTCTGAATGCTGTAGACTGAGAAACCAGGAAGCCAGAATATCTTAGAGATCGTTGATAATATTGAAAGTGAAGCCCGTTTATACCAAGAAAAACTGAAGGACTTTGGGGCGGATATTTTTACTTCTCAGAGACCCTTTTCCCTTATTTCTGGTTATACAGCTCTGTAAAGAGAAGATAAAGTTGCCAGAATTCTGACTTCTGGATATATGGAATAGCTGCCATATTTTCAAGCATACACTATATATGACCACAGAAATAGAAAACAAAATATACACAAGTCTGGTTTTTTTTTTTTTTTTGCGGTACGCGGGCCTCTCACTGTTGCGGCCTCTCCCGTTGCAGAGCACAGGCTCTGGACGTGCAGGCTCAGCGGCCATGGCTCACGGGCCCAGCCGCTCCACGGCATGTGGGATCTTCCCGGACCGGGACACGAACCCGTGTCCCCTGCATCAGCAGGCGGACTCTCAACCACTGCGCCACCAGGGAGGCCCCACAAGTCTGTTTTTAAAAGGGTAGCATAGGGTGGGGAAGAGGATTGAGGCAGATTATAAGAAGAATATTCTATACTCTGCATTCTTTTGCTTATTATGTAGTTTCAGATTTGAAAGTCACAAGCTCTCAGCTACTATTTAAAGTTCTAGTCATTGTCACTACTTGTATGGTAAAGTAAACCTCAAGAATTCTCGAGTAAATTCTAGGACAAGTCCACAAAATGGGGCTTGAGGAAGAAGAGAAAAGCATAGTTATTGCTCTATGAGATTTATAAAGATGACAGGCTACATGAAATGAAAATCATATCTTGTTATTTCTTCAAAATCCACAGAGCTGTTTTATGTCTATTTACTTTTGTATCTAAATCTAGCACCTAAAAATATGTCTCCTCATTATCAGTTTCTGTTTTTTCTCCTCCCTCAATTAGCATGACTTTGTTCGACGAGACCGGCCACTACGTGTCCTAATTGACCTCATACAGAGGACAAAAGATGCTGTTCGTGAGCTAGATAACCTACAGTACCGGAAAATGAAAAAAATCCTTTTCCAAGAGACACGAAATGGACCCTTGAATGAGTCACAGGAAGATGAAGAAGTAGGTTGAGTTTATTTTAGCAGGCACTTACAGAATGCCTACTATGTGAAAATGTTCTGGACCAGCGCGCTATGAAAAACACTTTGGGGAATAACAGTGTAATTGATGTTCTCTGCCTTAAGAGACATGCAGAGTTGCAGAAGAGACATTCATAAAATAACTCTTATATAAGGCGAAATATGAAAATTGCTGTAGAGGGAGAGCACACGGCAGGGGCCATAGTGGGGAGAGAAAAAGTCATCAGCTGGTGGGGATTAGTGAAGAGGTGGGCCGTTTCTGACAGGCAGGCCTAGGGCATTTTAGACTCAGGGAAGTGCGGTGCTTTAGGAAGATTATCCTGGCATCAGAGTGTAAGATGGATTTGAATAGGTAACATTCTGGATAATAATCCATGCAAGAGGCAGTAAAGGTAGTGTCTATGGGAATCAGGGGAAAAGGAACACTTAAGAAACACTGTAGAGGTAGATTTGATAATACAGTACTTCTCATTGACAGTGACAGATGAGGAGGAATTTACGGTGACTCTGAGCATTTGAGCCTAGGTGACTAGAGTATGTCAATACCAAGAACAGAGAAAAAGAACCGAGGAGAAAGAGGAGGTTAAGCATGATTTCAGTTTGATGCCTACTGAGTCTTAAGTTCCTGGCATCATATGCTACTGACACAGTGTACAGATGGAGGTTTTAAAGGAAGATGACTTTCTGGTTTCTCATTCAAATAACTTAAGAAGGATTGGTCGAAGGGAAGGGTAATGACAATTGGGACACCTGAACGGAGATATCTAACATTTGGTTGGGAAATACAGATCCAGAACATAAGAAAGAGGTCTGGGTAAAGGATAGTTGGATGGGGGTCAAGGACATTAAAATGATGATGAATCAAGGAGCTGAATGTAGAATGAGACGAGGGTCCATGCCACACAAGAAGAGGGAGACCTGGTTGATAAAGGCGTCACAGATGTTACTGAGCGTACACAGCTTCAAGGAGGGAGCAGCCAATACCATCAGATGCCACAGAGCAGTCAAGTTACATAAGGACCAAAAACAGTGTTAACTGGGTTTTACAAGTAGGGCCTTCTTGATGACCTTAGTAAAAGTAGTTTTACAGGAATAGTTAGGATAAATAGTAGATTACCATGGGTTGTAGAATAAATGGGAAGTGACAAGGCAGAGATGGCAAAAGTTGGTTATTTTAAGATTTGTAAATTTGGCCAAGAAGGAAAAGTGACAAAGGGCAGTAGGTAGAAAGGTATATACATATAGGGCAGCCCTCTTCATATTTATATGCAGAAGGAAAGGAGCCAGGACAGAGGCATTGGAGATAGAGGAAAGAGATGCAGTTAAAGAAGTAGGATCTCAGGAAGTACATAACAGTAAGAGCATTAGTGCAGGGATTAGCCTTGAACAAAAGAAAGAACTCCTCTTCCTCTAAAAATAGATTAAAAAATAGGAAAAGAATGAAGAATGAATTTTAGTTTAGCTTTTTAATATAAAAGAAAATAAAATTATTTTATCAATAATTATAAAAATGGAATTAAGAAAGCTGAATTGGAATATAAAGTCTCTTGATTGCATATATACAAATGAGCCCTTTTAATTGGGAAAATAAATCTATTAAAAATATAATGTATTATCTATCATTTTAAATTACCCAAATTACCTTTGTCAGTGATTCCTTATATTACCATGGCTAAGTAACAATTCATTAAAGTTATGTATGTACAGCATGGTTCTTTGAAAATACGGGTTTTTTGGAGCTAAGTTTCTTTAATTATATTATTTAATCTTGTATCGAAAGATATCCCACTGTGATGGATAAATTATATGTTCTGATTATTTTATCACTTCTCAAATAGTAGTCTTTGGACGAGTAGTGATGAATACCAGTATTACTTGACAGATATATTTAATAAGATTACAGAGGTAAGCATGATAGAATTGCCTGAGGGAGGCAGAATTTAATTACCTGTCCAGGACAGTAGAATTAATATCCCTGCTTAGATATGAAGTTACTCAGTAATGACTTGCAAAGGACCATATTGTTTGTCAAATCTCTGAAAGCTCTCTTCACTCGCTTTGAGTTTCAAGTGACGACTGCCGTGTTTGTAGATATCCTAGAGGTCCCCTGTTCAGTAGCCTGCGGTCTTTCCCTAGCACCCTGATGTTCCTGAAGGTCTCTCAGAAACCTGGCCTGGTTCTGATTACCGAATAGCAATTCAATAATATGATAGTCACATATCAGAGGAAAAGTCGCATATGACAGAGGAAAGCCCTGGCATAGCAGCATTTGGAGCCTTATGACCCATGCCCAGAATAGCCCCTGTGGAAGGCATAGAAGTGAATTGAAGGTGTTAGAAAATGGTAGGGGAGTAGTGGAGCCACTACATTAAAAGTTTATCCTTGCAGATTTGGCAGAAAAGCAACTTGGCACTGCAAAATTGAGTGTACTTAATAGCTTAGTCAATGGATTGGTACTTTATCTCCAGTCATTTTTTTTTAACCCAAGTGCCCCATTTTTATAGGACAGCGAACATGGAACCAGCCTGAGCAGGGAATTGGACAGCCTGGGCAGCAACCATTCCATCCCAAGCATGTCTGTGAGCACAGGCAGCCAGAGCAGCAGTGTGAACAGCATGCAGGAGGTCATGGATGATAGCAGCTCGGAGCTTGTCATGATGCATGATGATGAAAGCCCAGTAAATTCCAGTTCCTCTGTTGTGCACAGGAAGGTAAGTTTCATGGTCCCCTTCACAGCACTAGGCTTTGCCAATCATAATGAAGCCAGCTCAGGTCACTTAGCATCCAGATATTTTAGTTCCCCTTTCACAACTGAAATGTGGGACTCAACCTAGCACACGATAGTTCTTTTATGGTAAAAAGATAATGTAGGACTAGGCAAGTTGTATCTGTGCCTATTTCTTTTATTATTATTTATTTATTTATTGGCTGCGTTGGGTCTTCATTGCTGTGCATGGGCTTTCTCTAGTTGTAGCGAGTGGGGCTACTCTTTGTTGCAGTGCACGGGCTCCTCATTGTGGTAGCTTCTCTTTGTCGCACAGCATGGGCTCTACTCACACGGGCTCAGTAGTTGTGGCCAACGAGCTCTAGAGCACAGGCTCAGTAGTTGTGGCACATGGGCTTAGTTGCTCCATGGCATGTGGAATCTTCCCCAACCAGGGCTCGAACCCTTGTCCCCTGCACTGGCAGGTGGAGTTTTAACCACTGCGCCACAAGGGAAGTCCCTATGTACTTATTTTAATAAGTATCAGTGATCACAGTCTAATTCCAGTAGGTGAGCAAGTTTAAGAATTTTTTTCACTATTAAGTGTGCATTTTTCTTGGGAAAAAAGGAAATTGAACAGGTAAGGATGGAAGGCATGAGAAAACATATTGGTGCCTAGTCATGAATAGTGGAGGGATTACATTTATTTTCTGAACTGATTAACTTATTCATTTATTCAACAAACATTGGTGGGGACCTTTATTATCTGGTAGGAACTATGGTAGGCCCTGTGGATACAGACAAAACAGACATGATGCCTTCATGGAGCTTATTATCTGTGGGGGAGAGTAAGCAAATAATCACACAAGTAACTTTATCATGTAATTATAAAACTTGTTCTGGGTAAAAGGAGGACTTAATCTAGCAGGGAGTAGGGGAAAGTCTCCCCAGTAAAGTGACATTCAAGCTGAAACTTCAGAAACAAATAGAAGTTAGCTACCTTGGGGTGAAAGATTGGGGTGAGTCAGGAAGCAGCATGTACAAAGGCCCTGTGACAAAAGGAACTTTGTATGTTCAAGGAAGAAGGGAAGGATCTGAGAGATTAGAGTTTGGTGAACTACATAGAAAGTGAATTAAGACCAGAGAGACAGCAAGGACCCAGATTATTAGAAAACCATAAAAGCATTTTGAGGAAAGGAGTGATAGCATGCAGATGCAGAAATCTGCTAAGAGTTCAGCATTGTCAGCTGTCCTTCTTTGAACTTGGGCAAGTGGTCATGTATTTGAAAGGTTGAAAAGAAGGTTTTGCTGGGCTCTCTTTTTGGAAGGAGCTATCATGGATGCTGATAGAGATCGACTTTTTCCTTTCCGTTACCTCTGGGGCTCCGTGGGGATAGAGAGCAAAAGAAGAGGAATTCTGCTGGATCTTTTTACTCCAGGACCTCTCAAATGAGCACCCAAAATTAGAAGAGAGACTCTACTGGCATAATCAACAAGAAAAAAGACGCTGGTCTTGAACTCATTGGGGGTTTTAATTTTAATTTTTACATGCCAGTATAGAGCTTTCTTGTAATAATATGGGCCTTTCAATACTTTTTTCTCCTTGGTGTAATCAGCTAAGAAAACCAGATGTTAATTTATAGTCTGAAATATCAACTGAGTAAAAGGGCAACCCACAGAATGGGAGAAAATATTTGCAAATCATCTATCTTATAAAGGATTAATATCCAGCATATATAGAGAATTCCTAAAACTCAACAACAGCGAAAAAACAACCTGAATCAAAAATGAGCAAAGGGGCTTCCCTGGTGGCGCAGTGGTTAAGAGTCTGCCTGCAGATGCAGGGGACACAGGTTCGTGCCCCGGTCCGGGAAGATCCCACATGCCACGGAGCGGCTGGGCCCGTGAGCCATGGCCGCTGAGCCTGTGCGTCCGGAGCCTGTGCTCCGCAACGGGAGAGGCCACAACAGTGAGAGGCCCGCTTACCGCAAAAAAAAAAAAAAAAAAAAAAATGAGCAAAGGACTTGAATCAACATTTCTCCAAAGAAGATATAAAAATGGCCAGTAAGCACATGAAAAGATGCTCAACATCATTAATTATTAAGGAATTCTAATCAAAACTACAGTGAAATACCACCTCACACACATTAGGGGATGGCTACTATTAAAAAAAAACATCATATAACAAGTGTTGGTGAGGATGTGGAGAGATTGGAACCCTGGTGCACTATTGGTGAGAATGGAAAAGGGTGCAGCCACTGTGGAAAATGGTATGGTGGTTCCTCAAAAAATTAAAAATAAAATTACCATATGATCCAGCAATTCCGTTTCTCAGTATATATCCTAAAGCATTGACAGCAGGGTCTCAAAGAGATTTTTGTACACTCATGTTTATAGCAACATTATTCACAACAGCAAAGAGGTGGAAGCAATGTAAATGTCCATTGACAGATGAATGAATAAACAAAATGTGGTATATATGTACAATGGAGTATTATTCAACCTTTAAAAGGAAGGAAATTCTGCCATATGCTACAATATGGATGAACTGAGAAGACATTATGCTAAGTGAAATAAATGTGCCAGTCACAAAGAGACAAATACTCTATGGCTCTTAGGGTACAGAATCATAGACAAAAAGTATATGACTACCATTGGTAGTCAGAATCATAGACAGAAAGTATAATGATGGTTACTAGGGATTGGGGGAGGGGATAAATGGGGAATTGTTATTTAATGGGTACAGAGCTTCAGTTTTACAAGGAGAAAAGAGTTATGGGAATGGATGATGGTGACAGTTATACACCATTATAAGTGTATTAGCACTGAACTGTACACTTAAAAATAATTAAGATGGTAACTATGTGTATTTTACCACAATGAAAAAAGGAAAAAACTATAAGCAGGCTACAAGAATAGAATATATTATATATAAAAACAATATTAAATAATGGTATCTCTTCATGAAACCCATTTTAGTCCTATACCTGAGCTTAAAATTATATTATCTTTATTTCTCACACCAGTCAGAATGGCCATCATCAGAAAATCTAGAAACAATAAATGCTGGAGAGGGTGTGGAGAAAAGGGAACACTCTTGCACTGCTGGTGGGAATGTGAATTGGTACAGCCACTATGGAGAACAGTATGGAGGTTCCTTAAAAAACTATAAATAGAACTACCATATGACCCAGCAATCCCACTACTGGGCATATACCCTGAGAAAACCATAATTCAAAAAGAGTCATGTACCAAAATGTTCATTGCAGCTCTATTTACAATAGCCTGGAGATGGAAACAACCTAAGTGTCCATCAACAGATGAATGGATAAAGAAGATGTGACACATATATACAATGGAATATTACTCAGCCATAAAAAGAAACGAAATTGAGCTATTTGTAATGAGGTGGATAGACCTGGAGTCTGTCATACAGAGTGAAGTAAGTCAGAAAGAGAAAGACAAATACCATATGCTAACACATATATATGGAATTTAAGGGAAAAAAAATGTCATGAAGAACCTAGGGGTAAGACAGGAATAAAGACACAGACCTACTAGAGCATGGACTTGAGGATATGGGGAGGGGGAAGGGTAAGCTGGGACGAAGTGAGAGAGTGGCATGGACATATATACACTACCAAACGTAAAATAGATAGCTAGTGGGAAGCAGCCGCATAGCACAGGGAGATCAGCTTGGTGCTTTGTGACCACCTAGAGGGGTGGGATAGGGAGGGTGGGAAGGAAGGAGACACAAGAGGGAAGAGACATAGGGATATATGTATATGTATAACTCATTCACTTTGTTATAAAGCAGAAACTAACACATACATACACACACACACAAAGAAATTTTCTGTTTTAATGAAAAAAATTATATTATCTTTAAACACAATAGAAGTCAATTATTCAGAAGTTTCATTATTTGTTGGTTCACTTGAATTCCTAAAAGTTTTCCACTTAGGAACATAAATAAAGTAGGATCTTAAACTCTCAGTAGAAAGTTTTATATAGTAGACTATAGGAATGAGGAAACTAGTTTAAAGTTCTGTCTGCCACTGTTAGTTTTATTTTACTTTGGACAAGTCACAAACCTCTCTGGGCCTAATTTTCTCCATCTGTAAAATAAGGAGTTGTTCTGTATGATTTCCAAGGTCGCTTCCAGCTCTGAAATTTTGTGCTCAGGAGCAAGCTTCATCCATGCCTCACTCAGGACAAGGTGTACTTTTATCTCCTACATTATGTATTTGGATTCCACTTAAGATTTCACTTGAAAAGGCTTTTTTTCCCTAAAAGCCAGTGCCTGGATCAGTCCCTTCTCCATGTAGATGCGATGGTAGCTACACTGTATTACGTGTAGGTATGGGTAACGTGTTGCCTGTGGGATTCTCCAGGAAGCAGAGCTGAGATGGTTTAGCACAGCAGGATCTTGTTTTGTTTTGTTTTGTTTTAATTAGGAAGTCCCTTTGGGGTCAACACCTGTGGGAGGGAAGAGAAAGAAGCAGCACTGGGCAGAGGGCAGAGTTGAACCGAGATGCATTCCAATGGCAGCCTCAGCCAACCCCTCCAGGGAACTCTGGAGCTAAACTGGGCCAGAGTGGCCAGGGCTAGATCAGTCATTGCATATGCGGAACCTGGGAAGGGTGCAGACTTGGACAAGGCTGCTCTCTCTGCAGCCTGTAGGAGAACTGACAGCCAAAGACGATTGCCGACAACAACTCCTTCCTTTAAAGGGGGATCTGGGCGGTGCATTTCTGGGTCTGTTGTAATTTGTGACCACAAAGAAAAAAAAAAAAGCAATCATTACTGTTTTATGAAACATTTTCCAGTTTTGTGTTTCTAGAATCTTAGAAAAGCCTATACATCACTAAATTATCTTTTTTTTTTTTTTTTCTTCTTTTTGTGGCACACGGGCCTCTCACTGTTGTGGCCTCTCCCGTTGCGGAGCACAGGCTCCGGACGCGCAGGCTCAGCGGCCATGGCTCACGGGCCCAGCTGCTCCGCGGCATGTGGGATTTTCCCGGACCGGGGCACGAACCAGTGTCCCCTGCATCGGCAGGCGGACTCTCAACCACTGCGCCACCAGGGAAGCCCAAATTATCATTTTATAAACAATGTTCTACCCATTATCTCATTATCCTATTTTATTTTCTTTTTAATACTTGTCACTATCTAAAATTATATTATGTACTAATTTATCTATTATTTCATGAGTAGAGTGTAAATTTCATCATGGCTAAAACTATACTTACCTTGTCCTGCACTGTATCTCAACACCTAGAACAGTGCCTGGCACAGCATAGGCTATAAAATGAATAAGTAAATAACTATGGAATGAATGAGGAACAGACAAAAAGTACACAGTGAATGAACTAAATACCAGATACTAAACACCATCCTGTTTTGGTTCACTGAACATAATGGATTAAAATGGTTAAATAATATTAAATATCTTTATGGTTTGAAAGATTAAATAGATTTTCTCCAATAATAGTACTCTAGACAATAAGAACATGCTTAATAAATATCAAAATATAAGAATAAGAGTGGAGGATTTTTTTCCCCACCCTTGACTGTTACAATAAAGACTGCAGACATATCCTAAATTAGTTAAATCATATATATGACCAGATGACCATTTTATATAGGAAGTAAACTTACTTTTAAAGGCCATGTGTAACTGGTAAGGGCATGGTTTGCAATTAACTGTTCTGCATCCAGAATAAAGATGCCCTGATTTTAAGAGGACAGTTCTATCACAGATCAAGTCCAAAAAATATAAAGTGGGACACTGAAAATTTTCCTTTAATATCAGGATTTCAGGTTGCTTCTCTACAATCTTTGCCTCTACTCTGGTCTTTCCCAGGCCCTGAAGGGATCCTAATCTAATCTTCCCTTTGAGCAAGAATGATTTGATAAGTCTAAAGGTATATTCTGACAAAATAAACTTTAAGCACTTATTTCTTTTCCTCTTGCTAGTGTTGCCACACTGCTTTTTCCAATAGCAAGAATATCACCTCATCTCTAGACTGTTAGCTCCTCGAGGACATCTCTCTTCACGTACCACCTAGATGGGTGTCTGTCACATAGTAAGCACTCAATAAGATGTTTTGTGAACTAAAATGAAGATGAACTTTTATAAGACACAACTCTACACCTCAGTTCTTGATTATTCACAAATGAGTCCAGGGCAAACTCTTAATCCAGATTAGTTTTTTCTGCTGTAGCCTAGGCTGCCTCTGAGCCTCCACCATACACCTTAAAACCATTGGGTGTACAGCAGTAGCAAACAGATTTTAATATCGTCCTAAGCAACAAAGTCTATTTTTTTAATTTGTCAATTAAAAGTTATACTTTTATTTTGTTTAAGTCTAAAATCAATTACTGTTACTTGCTGCTGCCTTCTGTTAATATAGATCACGAGACTTTAATATATTAAAACTCTTTGTTTATTAATCAATTTGTTGTTTCTAGTATGCCTAATGAACTCTAGTCATCATGGCCCTCTTTTAGAGATTATTTTTAAAAAATCATTCTCTTCTAACTCCTGAAGCTTTACTTGACCCTTCCTATTAGTCAATGTTAGTGGGGTTTTCTTTTCCCCCTTCTTTAAAAATAGAACAGCTTTCACCATTTTCGTGGGAGGAAAAAAAGAGAAATGTCCTTGAGGGGATAGGATGTTCTAGTTTAATTTTCACTTGCTTCAGTGGCCTTTCCTGTTATTTTTGCTGAAGAGAGGGGCAGGTTCTTTGACTCAACTCACATTTGGCAGAGTAAAAGTAAATTAACATATGAAGGCAATGTTTCTTAAACAGAGCAGTCATACAAAACACCTCTCTATAGTAACATCTTTATCCTCAGCGTTCTGCTAGTCATTTTCTCTCCCCAATAGCTGTCCTTCCAGGTGAAGATATCCTTTTCCATCTTCTCGCCTTCCTCTGGCCCCAGCTTTTGATAGCTGTACCTGCTTAGGCAATCATTTAATCATTTTGAACAAAATGAAAGAGATGGTGGGTTTGCTGATCCCTTCTCCACAGCGTGAAAAGTATGGGAATCTATGAAAAGACGTCTCGTCACCAGAAAAAAAGCCGTTTTTAGACCCACTCCCCCGCCACCGGCCCCGCCCCGCCATGTAAAGGTGTGCTTGTGTGTGTGTCACTGTTTTGCGACTTCCTTAGAGTACAGGGTGGCAGGTTTTTATGAAATACAAATTTGAATTCTGTTAAATAATAACAAAGAAAATGTCATTTCTCCAGAATCTCCTCAGACCTATATTCTTGAGCTTATTTATTCAGCAAACTTTTTTTTTGAATGCCCACAAAGTATCAAGCACTATGCTAGGTGCTGGGAAGACAGATTTTTCAAACCACATTTACTCTACCTTCAAAAAGCTCACAGTCTCAGGGGCTTCCCCGGTGGCGCAGTGGTTGAGAGTCCGCCTGCCGATGCAGGGGACACGGGTTCGTGCCCCGGTCCGGGAAGATCTCACATGCCGCGGAGCAGCTGGGCCCGTGAGCCATGGCCGCTGAGCCTGCGCGTCCGGAGCCTGTGCTCCGCAACGGGAGAGGCCACAACAGTGAGAGGCCCGCATACCACAAAAAAAAAAAAAAAAAAAAAAGCTCATAGTCTCATACAAAGGCGAGTATAAGTATGATGAGGAGTGTGATAAAGGTATACGAACAGCATAACAGAGTCCAGTAGAGTGGTTTCCAAGGTTAATTTCAAGTTAACCTAGAAACTCTGAACAAGTGACCACAATATGAATCCTCATTTCGGAAGCATAAATAGTCAGACATTTAGGGAAAAACTTCTAAATAAAAGTAAAGCCCTTTGTCCGGGAAATAATAGTAAAGTTTTTAATCTGAAGAAGTTTTACTTTTTATAAAGAAAGGACATCATAAATTTACCAGGTTAACACAGACTTACTTAAAACTGGTCCCCAATTCATATTGGTATTTCAAAGAGCTATTTTGTTCGTTCCTGGATGAGAATGTTTTAAGGATAAATTATAAACAAGTCATATATTTTGTCTTGGTAAGGTAGAACATGATATTTGTTCTTAAACTTCTGAAATCATTCTTCAACATCAAAGAAGATGTTGGTCCTCTCATCAACATTTGTAAATCATATGCAGCGGTGCTTAACTGCGTAAAATAGCAAATTCACCTTTTCCAGTATTGATCATAAAATGTGTTCAGGTCGGAAACTCTGGGAGGCAAGTATAGTCATTTTCAAAGGGGCTTCTACTCGAAGGGGTGATGTAACCAACAGACCACATACCCAGTAAAGCTGATAGTTTAATTTGTTCTTACTTGCATCTCAAT
Organism: Aethalodelphis obliquidens; assembly: GCF_003676395.1. Classification (NCBI taxonomy): domain Eukaryota; kingdom Metazoa; phylum Chordata; class Mammalia; order Artiodactyla; family Delphinidae; genus Aethalodelphis; species Aethalodelphis obliquidens. The sequence continues at coordinate 13,358,052 of NW_020837972.1, read as the reverse complement.
TCACATTGCCCTCATTTTTAAATTGCTTCATTATTTAAGTCGTCTGCAGAGTTTTGAACTTGTTTTAAGCAATGGTGTTGAATATTTTAAAATTTATTTCCCTATGCACCTGAATATCCACTGTTAGACTAAAATATTGCCTCATCCTGTGGTCTCTTGTATAATATTTGGAGACTTAGTGTTGGTGATCTGTTATGAAGCTAGTACAAAAACTAAGAAATTTTTTAATAAATTTTTTTTTTAATTTTAAGGAGATGCAAGGGATTATACTTTTAGCATTAGCATTATTTATTATATTTAAAGTAGATTAAAATTTTTTGACCTCTTCTCTCAGACTAACTTCTAAAATAGCATTATTTTTTAAATATACCTTAGTGGGTTATTTAATTAAGCTACATGTCAACTAAAATCACTATGGTCTCAAGTTTTAATTTTTCCAGTGTATTCCAATACCCTTGAGTTTAAAAACTTAGCAAATATGATGTGACTTTTAATTTGATAAGCAGGGTCCTAACCTACAAGTGTTAATTTTTATCTGAGAGAAAACTAATATTAAAGTTATACATATTTGCATATGAATGTGTTTTGTTTTATTCTGTTATGTGAATAGTGTGGATTCCACAGGTTAGCTTTGTAAATCAAGTTACCAAATTTGAAGTTTAGCTGCTGCCACAGCATTGAAGAGCTCCCTCTCAGTAAGTACACTTAATGTTAGCTAACTAATACTCACCAAAACTCTGACCTATAAAACCACAGGCCTCTACCTAGCCTATCTCTTCTGATTGCTAGCATTTAGAAGCATCTTGCTTTTCTGGGATTATAATATTAAGTAAGAGCAATTTTGGAGTTAATGTAATTTATTAATAAATATCCAGCAATATGAATGGTAGTAGATCCCAGTGCCTTCCTCTCTAGAACCTTAAACCTAGATGCATAAATCCCACACCTAATCTCTCTTTGCCTGCTGAAATAAGAATTTAGATTTCCCAGGAAATAATGTAGAAAATTTTAAATTGACCTCTCAAGTATTTATAAATTTCAAAAATATGGGTTGAGATGCATTTTTAATCTATAGCACTATCTAATAGAACTTTCTGCAGTGATAGAAATTATCTGTATCTGCACTATTTCACTGTGGTACCCATAGTTAGTGGCTAGCTTGAAACACAGCTGGTGTGACTTAGAAACTGAATTTTACATTTTACTTAATTAAAATATCCATGTGGCTAAAGGGTATCTTATTGGACAGCACAGCGGTAGAATATCCCTTGAATTTGATATATATGCCTTCAGTGGCGTTAAAGGTCCCTTCATTATTTGAAAGCAAAATAGACCACAATACAGTAAATTTTAAAAAAAATCTCTAAATATAGACGTAATGGTAAATACCTTCCCAACATTCTGAAGCATTCTAATTTTATAAAAGGGAAAAGAAAATCAACCCAATGATGAATTTAGTCATGGGTCTTCTCTTTTACATAGAAACCTGGATGTAAAATTTAATTTTCCTCAAGGAGTTTATGTGTTTTGACTTTTCAGCATTTTACACTGTATAATAAAATTTTGTATTTTTTAAAACTCTTTAATTTTGTTTACTGATGAAGAAAAGAGCAATTATAAAAAATTTCAAATAGTCATGGACAAAATGCAAATTTGACTTCTCACAGTGGTTTCTCCTAAAACCCTAGGGTAGTAAGAGAATTAATTTCTCCTTCCCCATGCTGAACATGTACTATTTGAAAATCCCCCATGGTGTACATGTTTCTGAGCTATTAATTACTACAGTATCTTTTTTTCTGAAAGGTTAGTGCTACTTACTGACTGGCCTCTCCATCTTTTATCGAGCAAAGCATTGCGCTTTGAAAGCATTTACCCCTTTAAAAGTCATTTCAATTGCATTTAAGAAACATCCATTATTATCTTTCCAAGGAATGTTATTTTTCACTGGGCGTTACAATACAATTAATCATCTTTGCCTGTCAAGAAGCCCAGACCTGATTAAATCAGTCAAGGACATTAAATTCCAGCTTTACTCACTCTGGTGACCATACCGACACTGAGTTGAGGAAGAATTTGTGAAAGTATCATTTTGTTAAAATTGTATGCCTGTCTCTTTAAATCTAAAAAAAAAAAAAATCCTTTCAGAAGCTGTAGAGAGAAGGTGCTAGAACTGTGTACGATCATGACTGGAAAGCAGGATCCCTCAGTGACTGCCGAATCTTCCCAGCACAAGATAGAGAGGCAGTCCAGCACAAGCCTACACTGGTTCTAGGCAGAACGATGATCCTACCGAACAGATCTCAAATAAAATTAAATTGAGAAAGCAGATCTTTCAAGGGAATGAGGCGGAGGCTCGCTTTTATGTTAAAAGCCACCAGCATCCTCCTTGCTAGACACGGACATGACATTTTTAAAGGAATTATTTGGTTACAGCGTTTTAAGCAAACTGTTCTAAGGAGTCTGTACATTGCCTTGTTTTTTCTATTCTTTTTTTCTTTTGCATATATGTAATTCTGGAGGTAAAGAAAAAGCCTGCCAGGGATTCAGAAGGCATCCCACTAGCGATCAGCTGACATTCCTAACTGAAGGCTGCAATGTGTTGCTTATTCATTTTGTACCGTGGGAGCTGCGGGGACTAGCAGAGAGCTAAACTATGCATTTCAAACAGCAGTGCTTGTGCAGAAAGAGGGGTGAGAGAGAGGCAGCCGGCGAGGAAAGAGCACAGCTGGACTTTCTCCTTGTTTTTATCCATTTCTGCAGGATCATGTATTCATAAGGGATGAGGCGGGCCACGGCGATCCCAGGCCTGAGCCGCGGCCTACCCAGTCAGTTCAGAGCCAGGCCCTCCACTACCGGAACAGAGAGCGCTTTGCCACGATCAAATCAGCATCTTTGGTAAGCAAACACCCCTCTACCCACCTTCCCTTCCTTCCCCTCCTCCCCATCTGGCAGCCTCTCGCCCTCCCTGAGCCTCTCTGGGCTTCATGGATGGGAGGAAAGGAGTCAAGAATGTTTTCTCCCTCCTAATAATTTTATTCATTTTAGAAAAAAATCTGTTGGCATAGCAACCTGATCTGAGATATTTTAGCATTGTCTACGGCATGGGAAAAAAAACCCTTTGTGTGTGTGTGTGTGTGTGTGTGTGTGTGTGTGTATTTATATATGCTGTATGTGCAAAATAAAAGGCCTTTGAGATGAAGTTGCTAGTCTGTCCAATTTTGTAGAAGCTATTTGTCTTTTCATTGAAATAATAATGCTAAAAAATATTTTAAAGGTATTTGGTGTGTGTGTTTGTGTGTGTGCAGAGCACTATGATTCTTTTTGTATAGATACCTGTGTGTATTGTGTACACACACATCAAAAGATAAAACACAATTTTTTAAAAATATATGGTTGCTGGCTAATGTATATAATTGTAGGAAATAAGGTACTTGCTTCCCAGGGATGGATTGCTGTTTCGTCTGGTTCATTCATTTATTTATTGCAACAATGGTAGTGGCTGCACTTCCCCGTTTAACCCCTGAAGAATTTCCTGGCACCGATAAAGCAAGAAGGGCTTTGTAGGAGATGGTAGGGATGGTTGTGGAAGAAAAGATACTGTAGGATCCTTCAGCATTTTTACTATTGCAAATGTGATTGCTGGATGCCCTTGTAGTAGCAAAAGGGGTGTGTGCTGGAAGAGTTAGTTTTCATGCCTCCGCCCCTTGGCCCCCCACGCGTGCGCGTGCGCACTCACACACACACACACACACACACACACACACACACACACACATCGTTTCATCCTTGGCACTCTAAACTCTCTTTAATGATTTGCTTCTGAATATCACTTCTCAGCCAAAAAATTATTGAAATATTAGTTGTTTTGCTCAAATTGATGTTAGAGGTCACATGGGCAGGAAGAGTTAGTGTACACTGCCTGGCTATTACATTTAGAACCTATGATGACATCATCCAAGGCCGACCCAGAAATGATTATTTTTCTTGTCCTATTTTTAAAATCTGGTTTCCACTTTTATTTCTCAACTGTTTTAAAGCCTTCATTTATCTTTGGCATTGATAATGGTTTATAATTTTAAAAAACCCAAATATAAGGAAAATGGAAGTTAAAGCACCTACATATTGCTATGCCTGCTGCTGTCTAAAAGCAAGCAATTTAATTTAGACTGCTTACAAATAAACCTGGCTTTAAGTCCCTTTGTATAGAAGTTTCCTGTATTCTCTTCAATGGACAATTTTTCATTTTAAATGCATGCCATACTGTGTAATGGAGATCTTAAAATGTCCACTATGTATTTGCTAATGATTATTAAGCACCTACAAAGCATGCTTTTGAGTCTAAATAAAACATCATGAAATTATTGAATAATAAATACCTTCATACCATGATATCTGACAAAATAAGAAATATGGTGTGTTTAGAATATGACTACTTACCACTGACTCTTGTGAAACTTGTACCTTTATCCAGACCTGTGCACGTTGAAATGAGAGGAGAAATGAACAGCCACTGAGATTCAGAGCACCATAAGCAGGTTTTGAATGTGAAGCAGACATTGTATGTGGGTTTTCCCCCTCTGGGACAGGTTCTCTTCTTTTCTCACTTGCCACACCCGCATTCCCACATCATATATTCATGACCTCTCCTGCCGCCCAGGAAGATCACTACTGCCACGCCAGAATGGTCTCACGCTCACATTTGTGAACTCACCCAGGCTCCTCTGTGTGTATATCAGCCATCACAGTCTCCCTTTCTGTGAGTGATGAAAGCTGCTTCCCTACTAGGCTATCGCAGGGCCACGGGCAAAGTCCTCAGGTACCCCTCTGAATCCTACAGGCTTCGTAGTGCCCATCCAGAGAACAGCTGGGATCAGTCTCTCTGAGGGACTTTTGATTTGCTAAAAGGCCCCTGCACCTATATTAAGTTAAAAACAGAGTGGCTGATAGGCTGTTGCTGTAGCCACAAAATAAGGTGTTTTATGTGTAAAATCTTCTCCAAATGTGATGCTTTGGGAGTCACAGTGGGATTGATGCAAGTTTATCAGCATTCATTGGTATTTGTATTGAACAGTTTTTAGGGAGAAAAAAATTAATGAAACGGAAAAGTGGAATGGTTTTGAGTTGTTCCATGTCCCATTTTGGACAGTCTAACTGTTGGTTAAGATTAACAGTTGTGGATATTTTAATATATATTACTGAGTACTACAGTTCTACTACCCATCATATTATTTGTTTTAAAGGCTTATTCCAATAGGAATATATAAATCAGGGCACTGGAACATCAAAAAGAAGTATCTAATTTTTAAAAACGTATCTCAATCCTTATTGTTTTTCGTGGACCCCTGCTCAAATGTTAAAGTCTACAATTACTTAAAATGGCATAAAAGTAAGAACAAGATCATGGAAAAATGAAAGTCCAGGGCACTGAATAATCAAGTCATTGTTGAAACCTCACTTCTTACAGTTAGTAGCAATACAATATTGATTTATTTATTTTGGTTTTACTCTTTCTTTATAACCTACTAGCAGAAGTGCTAACAAACCATAGAGTGATCCAAAAGTGAACAGCAAAAAGAAAAAGAATTTAGAAATTAGTTTTTCAGTTACTAGATAATAAGTGATACGTGTATATTTTAAAGAGACTTGCAAACTGACAAAAAAATTGCAATTCCTCAAATTTTTTATATCAACCTACCTCTTCTACATAAACCTAAAAGAAGCCTAGCTCTGTGGTTTTTCCACTTATCATTTCTTTCTACATTGTGCTTTTTTTTTTTGCGGTACGCGGGCCTCTCACTGTCATAACGTCTCCCGTTGCGGAGCACAGGCTCAGCGGCCATGGCTCACGGGCCTAGTTGCTCCACGGCATGTGGGATCTTCCCGGACCAGGCCACGAACCCGTGTCCCCTGCATTGGCAGGCAGACTCTCAACCACTGCGCCACCAGAGAAGCCCTACATTGTGCTTTTGAATGGAGCTATTGACAAATATATTAAGCCAATGGGCTACAGGCATTTACTGCTGGTGTTTTTATTAGTTTGGCACCTTAAAACTGAGATTTTTTATGTTATTATGCACTGTTGCACAATTACATTTGTAACAAAGGACCTTCATACCAGAGAAAACCCTGAGGAAATTTTAGAATTATGTGTGTGTGTATGTGTGTGTGTGTGTGTGTGTGTGTGTGTGTATACATGTATATTATAATAATTTAAGGGTAGAGATTATTGACCTTATTTTGAAAAATTAGGGAAAGGAAGGGCATTTCATGGAATCTCTTTTACTTTATCCTTTTTCTTCTTCTGTTTGAAAGTTCACATTGGGCTGATATGTTATATGAGGAAAGGAGTTGTTTATATAGTTCTTTGGAATTACTACTCATCTGACTTCTTGGGCTTTTGAGATGTGCCTTCCTTGAGTTTTTGTTGGTGGTGAATGGAGATCCTAACATTTTAATTAGATTAGTGACCCATGGGAGTGTTTTCAGCTATTGTTATATCTGATGTCATTTCCTAAAATTTCATAGTGTCCTGGGTCACCAGCACTTCCCATAGTAGATGTTACTATAGAGAGCACCAAGGCCATATCTATAAGACAGTTCAGCTTCTGGCGTTTTAAAGGAATTCTCACTAGAATGCAGTGGTCTTACTACACATGTGAATTTATGTTAGAATGCACATTAGGGAGAGGGGCATGAAACTCTTAATTTCTAATACCAATAAAGCATGTAAGAGAAAATTATTATTGTTCTATCCATTCAAATATAGGTTCTTTGGCTTTACCAGATTCAATAGAAAAGCTCATGTAAAAATGGAATCTTCACTTGCTTTGTAAAAATGTAACATAATCATTGAGCTAATTGTGAAATTGTATACCTAAATGAGTCTGATAGACAAGCATAAAAATATTAGAGCCTCAGCAGTAAATGCTACTGTTTCACCTCTCACGTGCCCTGCTGTTCTGTTTCTAAATGCTTGAAAATGTGTTCTCTCCCTGAATAGTGTACCAGAGGCTGCTTATCAGAATATTGCATATCTCCTCTTTCCTTATTCTTGGCTTTTTAATCTCACTAAGATCATTGCTGATATTATTTTTCACTTGTGCTACTGCCCAACCCACATGACCAAAGTCTCTCAATAAACGTGTTGAATGAATAAATGAATGAATGAATGAATGAAGTCTCTTCCAGTCCTGTTATCACAGGAGAATTTGGATTTATAAGTATGCATTTCAAAGTTGCTCATGTCAGTTTTTCTGTGTAAGGCAGAATTGCCTGGATCAGTCATTACTTTTATTATGAATTTAAAACATTTTTTCCCTAGGTGTTCTAAAGAGTGGAATGTCAGATTTCTGATGCCAAAATGTGACTCATTATTCTTTTTAAGAACTTGCTATAAATTTTATTTGTTCTAAGTGCTGAGGTAGCCAGTTTTATCATATGCATTATTTTGTTTCTTACACATAACTAATCTTATAAGTTGACTTTGATCTCTTAAGAGGGTAACAGTATCAGCCACCCTCCTCCTCTTTTATCTTCAGTAAGTTGCTTATTAGCCTTCTAGTGCAGTGTTCTGTACTTGGTAGGCATACAGTACACTTTGGATGAAGTGGTTTGTTTTAGGGCCAAATTTTGCTGGAATTAAGTAGGGTAGAATGCAATGGATGTAGAAACTTTCTGAAAAAAGTTCAGCCTTCCTTTATGGTTCTTTATTTATTATTCCAGGTATATGAAATAGTTAATTCAGAGTCTGAAATTATATATACTTGTAATCCACAACCTGGATATAAGTACAGTTTTATTGTTAAACTGGCCTTTCTCTTGGATCCACTTCTGGTCTATGTCCCCATCACCAGAAATGCTTAGTTGAGGGAGAACAGGAACCTATTACTCTTAGCTTGGCAGAAGAAGGAAACCAACCCATATAGAACATCTCCTGTGTGTCAGACACCTTGCTAGGCACAAGTGTTATCTCATCATAGCAATAGCTCCTCTTCAAGATTTTGAGAGACTTCAAGAAGTTATATGTAATTTGCCCAAGATCAGTTATATAGTGAGGGATGGAATGAGATTTGTCTCCTAGCAACCTACTAAGTGTGGCAAGATGATGCTGCCCATTTTTCATTGATCACATTTTTGAGACTACCATTGTAAAAGCCAGTCACTACATTTCTATAAGTTCCTCAAATTTTTAGAGTTATTCAGTTTGTAATTTAGACTTAACTCACTCCAGCACTCACTTTTTTGGGTGTTTGATTTCCTCTATTACTTTTTAACAGAAAGCTTCATTTCTTTTCTGCCTTGGTGATGTGAATTTCCTCAGGCAATTCAAGAGCCTAGGACCTTAGTTCAAATCCCAGGCTTTATAAAAATTAAAGAGGTAAATTACATGTGAAAGCACATTGTATAAACCATAAAGCATGATTAAAATCATGAGCTATTTTTAATTCTGTTGACCAAATAGCATATTCATAAGCCATGAAGTATAAACTGAAAACACACATGGAAAAAAAAACACACATGGTATACATAACTGTATAATAATATATTTTTATATATTTCATGTTAGACTTCATGAGCAAACTGTTGTTATACTTTTATTTAAATTCATCTATCTAGCTTGAGCGTGGAATTCTAAAACTCAGTATCTCTAAATGTACCTAAAAAGACAATTACTTTGAAACTTAGAAATTATAGTTGTAACAAATGAGAGGTGATATATTATGAGTTTAAGAAAGTGATTATCCAAATTATGGGAAGCATTCTCATTTACAAGCAAAATGTCTCTCCTGGCATTCAGTGCTGTACAATGATAGCATGGTGAGCTTGTATTTTGTCTCTGCCACATGCTTGTATGATCTGGTATGCGGTAGGACCACCCTCTTCACAGGGACTCACCCACCAATTAGGATAGAAAATGTTCTTGACACAAGTCATTTCCATTTTATCTTGGGGCTGCCTGGTTTAAGGAAATGGCCATCCTGAGGATATTTTATGGACCACAAGCCAGTCAAACATTCTGCCAGCAAGTTTTAAATGTGTCATGATGGCTGTAGAGTGTGCCGTGCCTCAGCTTTGGGAATCTGATTAAAGAAGGGATGCTCAAATAAGAAAAAATAAATTTATGGGTAAAACACGTCTCAAACCCATTACCCAAGAACAGACACTTTACTGCCATATTTGTCTGAAAAAGAAGTGAATGCAAAAAGGACTAAATGGTATCCTTTCTGTGATTGGAATGTTTTTTCCCTGTAATTAAACTTCAGAAAGGCACAAGTATAAGAAAGTGAAACACATGCATTGTTTCAAACTACTTCCTCCTTAAATCATGAAATAAGTACTTTAAAAAAAACGTTATAATGATGACAAAACATTATTATTTTCTGTAGAGTTTTAGGTGCCTCTTTGGTGATACTATCCCTTTTTTTTTTTCTTTGTCTTGAAGTATCTTCTGTTCTTACTCCTCATCCTTAAAGAAGATTGTCCTTTAGAAAAGAGAAATGAATATAAGAAACCTAGTGTTAGGTTCAGCTGGAAAGGTTTCAAAGTTCGGCTTATGTTTAATGGTATACTTTGATAATACTATCCAGTTACAGAATAGTACTCTCTTGATAGTAAGGACTCAGTCTAGTATGCAGGGATACCTTCTAAAAAGAGCAAAGAAACAAACTGTTCTTTGTACAAAATGCACTTTGACCCACAAACTGAAAATAGTAGAAAGAATTAATAGGAGCATGAAAATTTCCAGTAAAACTTGTTTGAGGGTTAGGTTGGGGAGAAGTGTCTTATAGTAGTAGATCAGAGTGACTGAATTACTTAGTGTAAAACAAAACTAAAGTGATAATTGTGTAATTAAGGTTTTCTACTAAAATAGGGATGATTAGAAGGAAGTGAACAGGACAATAATGAGGGGTTGTAAATTAAAGGAAGGACTGGAAAATCGGAAAAGGTTTAATAGAAAGAAACAGGAGATGCCGAAATTTACATTTGCAATCTTCAGTTTGTTGGATATTCACTTGAGAATGGATTAAGGAAAAATTACTAAGAAAAGAAACCATCTGGGGCTTCCCTGGTGGCGAAGTGGTTGAGAGTCTGCCTGCCGATGCAGGGGACATGGGTACGGGTTCGTGCCCCAGTCCGGGAAGATCCCACATGCCGCGGAGCAGCTGGGCCTGTGAGCCATGGCCGCTGAGCCTGCGTGTCCGGAGTCTGTGCTCTGCAACGGGAGAGGCCACAAGAGAGGCCCCCCAATAATTCCTAAAAAAAAAAAAAAAAAAAGTAACCATCCAAAAATCATAGAAATCTTTTCTCCTCTTTAGGAGACCATGGGAGTGTATATAATTTGTTAATATCACTTTTGTGGGGAAGGGGAGGAAGGAGACAGATGATTTAAAAGGAGAGAGCTCGCTCTCACTCTCGCTCCGTTCATGTTAAGAATTGGAAATAAATCTTGTTCAAACTATTTTAAAGGATATTCAAGATTCCTACGACTGTTAGAGACATGATCTTTAAAAAGAAACAAATAAGCAATATGCTATAGTGCAACACTTCCCAACCAGAGGGATTTTGCCCGCCAGGGGACATTTGGCAATGTCTACAGACATTTTTTTTTTTTAGACTTTTAATTTATTTATTTATTTATTTTTGGCTGTGTTGGGTCTTCGTTTCTGTGCGAGGGCTTTCTCTAGTTGCAGTGAGTGGGGGCCGCTCTACATCGCGGTGCACAGGCCTCTCACTGTTGCGACCTCTCTTGTTGCGGAGCACAGGCTCCAGACGCACAGGCTCAGTAGTCGTGGCTCATGGGCCTAGTTGCTCCGCGGCATGTGGGATCTTCCCAGACCAGGGCTCGAACCCGTGTCCCCTGCATTGGCAGGCAGATTCTCAACCACTGCGCCACCAGGGAAGCCCGACATTTTTAATATTGTCTTGACTTGGGATGTGCTACTGGCATCTGGTGGGTAGGCCAGGGATGCTGCTAAACATCGTACAATGCACAAGATAGCCTCTCAAAACCAAGAATTATCTGGCTATTGTCAGTAGTGCCAGGGTTGACAAATCCTGGGTGTAGTGGAAATAGCATGGCTCTGGAATCTGACAGAAATGGGTCTGCATCTAGCTCTAATCCTTATTAGCTATGTGACCTTCAGGGTATACATTATGATATATCAAAAATGTGTAAGGGGGCTTTCCTGGTGGCACAGTGGTTGAGAGTCCGCCTGCCGATGCAGGGGACACGGGTTCGTGCCCCGGTCCGGGAAGATCCCACATGCTGCGGAGCGGCTGGGCCCGTGAGCCATGGCCACTGAGCCTGCGCGTCCGGAGCCTGTGCTCCACAATGGGAGAGGCCACAACAGTGAGAGGCCCGCGTACCACCAAAAAAAAAAAAAATGTGTAAATATATTTTGGCTGAATGAATATATTAATTCCCTTAAGTCTCAATTTCTTCATCTATAAAACGGTGGCGTTAACACCTACCTTATGAGTGAATAGACTGAATAAGTGAATGAGATGGTTTGTAAGATTAGAGATAATATAAAGAGTACCCAACTCAGTGCCTGGTACATGTGAGTGTTCAGGAAATGGTAATTAAATTGATGGTGACAGTGAGAAATAAAATTATGCCAGAGGGTCCTTCTGCTTTGCCTGAAAGTTTCTCTTCCACGAATCTGGTTACCTGAGTTCTGTTCCCCAACCCAAATCAGGTTACACGACAGATCCATGAGCATGAGCAGGAGAACGAGTTGCGGGAACAGATGTCAGGTTATAAGCGGATGCGGCGCCAGCACCAGAAGCAGCTGATCGCCCTGGAGAATAAGCTGAAGGCTGAGATGGACGAGCACCGCCTCAAGCTACAGAAGGAGGTGGAGACACATGCCAACAACTCGTCCATCGAGCTGGAGAAGCTGGCCAAGAAGCAAGTGGCTATCATAGAAAAGGAGGTCAGTATGCGCACACATGCCCTCCTGCCACAGCCAAGCCAAGCCTGTTCCAGTCCGTAGCATCCTGCGAGCTGGAGGCGGGAGTGGTGTGCTTTTTGGGGATGGAGAGACAGTACTGCTTTGGGGAAGGGGGTCCAGGTTTTATGGGGCTACTTAAAATTGTCATTAAAAGTTAAGAGAGTAACTGAAAGTATATATTGCATTCTTGTCCATTCAGATATATTCTGAGCATCAGTCCCCTGATGGGGGTGTGATACACATAAAAAGAACCAACATGCTTCTATCCTATGGAAACTTGCACCACTCAGGTCTGTTACTGTGCCTGCCTCACCCACAGTCCTCTTCAAAAGAAAACTGCTCTACAAATAGTCCCTTTTAGTGGCGATAATCCCTGCCTACAGCTGATTGGACTAGGGATGGGCACCTGACCAATGGCAGCAAGTAATTGATCTGGCTACAGCTTGGGTCTTCTAGGGACCATCTCTCTTTCCCATCCAGGTTCTACTAATTTTAAAAACAGACAAGAAGGTAATGGAGATTGAGTCAAAATATCACTTTATTACTGATAAATATTAGATAGGAGAAGTGATTTATATCTGAATGGAAACAGGTCTAATAATACCGAACAAAATTAAACAGACTTGCCCACCTAGGCACTGGCAGTGCTAAACCAGTCGCCTTCCCCATCCCCACCCCCGATGAGACTTACATAGTATGGAAAAGCAGGGGTGAATTTGTGCTCCCTGGGGATGGAGTGGCTGGGGACAGGATGCCAGGAGTGTTTCAGTAATTACTCTCTCTCTCTCTACGTGGAAGGAAACATCAGAATTGTAGAAGCATTCCCCCAAACAGCCATCAACCTATGAGGCAGTCTGGCATGTAAACCTCTGCCCAAACAGGGGCGATGTTGATTAAATAAACCAGTCAGAGTCTTTCCTGGGAATTTGATTTGGTAAATATGTGGAAAGAATTGTTCATAATGGAAAAGTTGTTGATAATAGAAGCTAAAGGTGAAAAGATCCATAGAAAGAACCATAAAGCAGACTTCTCTCTCTGTTCCCGAAGTAGCTCATCGTACATATGTGCTTCGTCTAGATGGTTCCCTGAAACTTAGATTTGGTTGCTTTCTTTTGATTGGGTCATCTTTTGTTTGGTCTGTTTTCTATCCATTTAGGAGCCCCCAAAATGTCCTGATATCCAACTATTGTGGATTATAGCAGATGCCTCGGGAAGCAAAATGTCATTAACTTTGCCTGTTATACTAAAGATGACCCCATTCAAAAATCTGATAGTTGAAATAACCAATTAGAGAGTTAAATTCTTGGAAAAAAACTGGCCAGTCATCGTTATTTATCCATTTTTATAATTTAACCCTTAGGCCACCAACAATATGATAAAAATCTTTTATTATAATCCTTAGTTCACCTTTCATACCATGTATTTTGTATGTGTTCAATAAAACATGTTTATGGTTTACCTTCATGTTTTTCCCATAATTGGGAATATATTTTTCACTGGTAAAAATTTCAATTTTTTTTTTCTTGTCTGTTTAAGATACAGGAGAATCAAAACAGGCATTTACTTATCTGTGTTTTCACTGTTTGTTCAAAAATACTTTTGCACTCTTTTAATGCATTCGAGAATATAGACAGCTGAATTCTGTATGAAGAACAATTCATCCTATATTACATTTGTTATTTTATCAGGCAAAGGTAGCTGCAGCAGATGAGAAGAAGTTCCAGCAACAGATCTTGGCCCAGCAGAAGAAAGACTTGACAACTTTCTTAGAAAGTCAGAAGAAGCAATATAAGATTTGTAAGGAAAAAATAAAAGAGGTAAGAATACCGATAGTTTGTAGTCATCAAGTTGCCATTAGAACAGCTGGAACTTAAAATTGCTTCGTCTTACATTGTGATCAATAGTGTAACCCATTGATTCTCAAACTTTCCAGTAGAATCACCTGAAGTGGTTATTAAAACAGATTGCTAACCTACCACTAAATTTTCTGATTCAGTGGATCTGGGGTGAAGTTTGAAATGTGCATTTCTAACAAATTCCCACGTGATGCTGATGGCGCTGGTCCATGCACCACACTTCAGAAACCATTGTTTGGCCTAACTCTAAAGTATTCTTGCCTACTTCTGGTTTGTCCTCCACACTTCAGCCAGTGGTCTTTTCAAACCATGAGTCTTATCATATCACTTCATGATTTTAATATTCATTGGCTTCCCATTGCTCTTAGGATAGATCAAAATACTAGAAGTTCATATGTGGTCAGCTACCTGCCTCCCCTCCACTCTCGTCTCACACCAACATTCCCCCCACCTGCTTACCCCGCCCCTGACTTAGTGCTGCTTCTGCCACTGTGGTCGCTTTTGGCTCCTCAAACGCATCAAGCTCTGACCTTCTCCACCGTCTTTGCTCTCACTCTTCCTTCCACCAGGCTGCTCTCCCCACCCCCACTTCCAGTCCCTTCCCAACCTCCTTGTAAGACTAAGGATTGCTTATTAGTACCATAACGTAAATTTCACTTCCCCAGGGAAGCCTTTGCTTGACTGCCTTGACCAAGACAGGTGCTTCTGGTTTTACAACACTAATTTTCAATCATATATATATGATTGGAAAATATATATATATATATATATATATATATTTTTTTTTTTTTTAGTGATTATTTGAGCTATTTTACCCTACTAGACAGTAAGCAGTCAGAGAAAAGACCATGTCTTTTTTTTTTTTCTTGGCTCATGACTGTATCCCTGTGTCTGGTACATGTGAATATTTGATAAATGAGTGACTAATTCTTGAATGTTTGGTTGACGACCTCTAGTGGACTTAGAGAGTCCCCTTGAAGAATTGCAGTTTGATCTTAAAGCTCAAATTTCTTCACTTCTCCTTTTACCAGTACTTACAGGTGAATTGCCTGCAGTTCCATAGACTTTCCTCCTCATGAGACTTAGGACTTCTTATTTGTGGACTAGTAGTGTATTAAGGTTTAATAGCATTCAGATGGGACATTGATTTAATGTATGAAATCATTCATTTGAGCTCATATTCTAAGTTAACAATATGGGACTTAGCAAGATTCCTCTCCAATTCTTTTTTAATTAGGAAGTGAAAGCAAGCGGGTTGGGGTGAGCCTCAGGATCTTTTGCCCTGCCCAGATGAATCACTGGTAATTGTTGGAACAAACAGAAATTTGTATCTGCTCCGCACTGCCAGAATGGAAAGAATCTCTGACACTGTAAGGTCTAGAAAACCAGGTTGTAGAGAAAAATAGCCAAACCAAGAAGATTCACATGCTCTCCATTTTCTTTTAGTTATTGTTTGATCTTGATGATTATATCATAATAGAAAGATGTTGCTGGATCACAGAGATAACCTTGATTTTTCAATAAGAAATTTTGGAATTTTCTCAACTGAAGATTTTCTTATTTCTAACTCTATGTGTTCACTCATGCTCTGGAGGCCATACTTTATGGCTGCAGCCACTATTTTGAGCATTTGTACCACTAAGGTATTTGGAGATTTGCATGAACTCCATCTTTAGAAGGTTTTCCCACAGAACAGCATTCAAAAGTCCCCACTCTGTCCTCAGGAATAGGGCTATTTTTGGTTCACCATACTCAGTTTTATGAGTTTTAGAGACCACAGGCCTAAATGTATAAGACCGTCAACATGCTCATGGAGAAAAACAAGCCTACAGCCAATTTAAGATTGCCTTTATAAGCCTTTCTATGCAAAGCTAGTATTACTCCTTATGAAGTAAAGCTTAGTTCAGACTATTGAAAATGGCATGTATGTTTAGATATTGATATAAAAGATATCGCCCTTGGGATGACAAAACAATATCCGTTACCCCTACTGTTGATAGATGACAGGGGCGTGGGCAATACAGAATGATGAATGGTCCAGAAATAATTTATCCTTGATTTTGGAGTGAATTTTTATGGTCGTATTTGAATTTGGGTGTGCAACACAGTGGTTAATGCCAGACCTAGGATTAAAGTCACAGCATCAAGAGATGAGTCCGCCAGCCTTCCTGTGCTGATCCCAGCTTACTCCGTGCTGCAGACAGCTCTTGCTCTCATTGATTCTAATATTTCACTTGAGATTTCACTGGAACAGCAAAGTTGAATGCTGATTTACAAAGACTTCTTCGCTAAGTGCAAAAACAATCTAAGTAGTGTGTGATGGCCCCATCACAAAACATCAAGTAAAATAGCTATTAGTAATTAAAGGAGATTTCAACTGAGTAGTTAACCAAGTATTATAGGTCCAGCTTGTGGGTGTGAACAGTATGAACAAAGAAGGGTGCCCTGTACTTTCTCTAAAAGTGGTCTTCTTACTTTCCCCATAGACTAACATCTTCTTAACTGTTCTGATTTATTGCTTTCTTCCCTTTACCCATATGGTCTGAAACAATTATGAACTTTCTCCTTTTGAAAATATAGGTGGTGTATTTACCCTCTAATATCAAATAAAGAATGCTCATTCCTGAAATTCAAACTAGTGACATTTGCAGCATTACCTCCTGTCTGTGACATCTGCCTACTTCTCTCCATCTTGTCACCACCTCCTCTGTCTAAGCCCCGATCGTCTCTCGCCTGGACCTTTGCAATAGCTTCCTAGCTGTCTCCGTGGACGTGCTCTTGCCTCCTTCATCCTGTTCTCCATGTGGCAGCCAGAATCGTCCTTTTCGAATACGCCTCGTTATGACACCCCCACACGTATATAAAATGCGTTTCCCCTGTGACAAAACTCAGCGCCCTTGACCTGGCCTGTAAGGTCCGGTAACGGTCCTGCCTGTCTGTCCAGCCTCATCTCATGTCATGCTGCACCACCCACCCTGGCCTCCTGTCGGTTCCTTGATCGTACCATGTTTCCATTGACCCACCCGAAGGGTTTTGCTCAGGCTGTTTCCTCTGCCCGGGGTATTCTTTCCTCTCCTTTCTCGCTGGTTAATTCCTACAGATTTTTCAAATTTCAGCTTAGCTGTTACCAAGATCAAATATTTTTTATTCAGCATCCTTTGAACCAAGTACTTCAGCTGCACGGTAGTTATCACGGTAATCTTCAGTTCATTTCTGTGGTTCTTTGATTGATTTTTGATTCTAGACTGTAAAGCCCCATGGTGGCAGATACCATATTCTTTTGCTCACCATTGTATCCTTGTGCCTTGCACAGTGCCTGTTGCACGATAGGAACCCAATAAGTGTGTGTTGATTTAATGAGTGAACTCATAATTTCTGAGCATGAGAAGCCAAAGACATGAAAACTAACAAGTCTCCTTCTCAATTGATAAGAAAAAAGGGAGGTGGGGGGGAGTGTGTGTGCAACACCAAGCCTTTCTGACCTTACATTCTCAATTGCTTTCAAAATAATTTAATCTGCATTGCAATGAGCTATTATATTTCTTTTTGCCTGATGAGACTGGCATGTTTTTTGGGGTTTTGTTTTTGTCTGCTTTTGTAAAGGAGATGAATGAGGACCATAGCACACCCAAGAAAGAAAAGCAGGAGCGGATATCCAAGCATAAAGAGAACTTGCAGCACACACAGGCTGAAGAGGAAGCCCACCTTCTCACTCAGCAGAGACTGTACTACGATAAAAACTGTCGTTTCTTCAAGAGGAAAATAATGATCAAGCGGCATGAGGTGGAGCAGCAGAACATTCGGGAGGTATTTATTTTGTTCATAACCACTGTCACTGACTTAAAAAGCAGTAAGCTTTGTGAGGACCATGACCATGTCTGTCTTGTCCGTTCCTATATCCTTAACCTGTACAGGCATCAGTGCAGTCTGTGCCAGACACAAAGTAGGTACACAAAAGTGCCAGGGAATGAATTTACCACCGATAAGAGAAAGCCCATTTATAGAACAAGGAATCAACCTTTTCCAAGTAAATGTAATAGAATTTTCTCGAACACCTATTATAAGCCATAGCATGCAGTGGAGAATCAAAAGAAGTAGAATAGAGAATTTTTGCTTTTAGCCTGTTTGTCAAAGACTTGCGTTTTTGTGACTCTCCATGAAACACTTAAATAACATAATGGTGCTCTACAGTTATGTTAATTCATTCCGTCATCCAGCACTTACAAGTGCCTTCTTTGTGCCAGGCACTGTGCTAGAGATGCCAGGGCTATTGAGAAGCCATCCTCCCTGCCTTCAAGTAGCCCGAAGTCTAAGAGGGGAAAAAGACATGTAACAGACTAATTACAATGTAATGTGTTAGGTTTAGTAATAGATATAAATAAACTCTCACAGGCATATAGTCATGAAAGGGCTTGGAGGACTCCGTGATTGATGGGGAGTTGAGTGTTCTGGGAGTGTGGAGTGGAGTGTCAGAACAGGAGTAGTGGGAAGCAGGATGGAGGGCCTTGATTCTTAAGGCAAGACTTTTAGATTTCTGCCTGAAGGCAGTTGCATGGGCGTGAGAGGGTTTTAAGCAGAGGAATGACAATGAGAGTTCTTTATTTTGAAGAATTATTGCCTCAGTGTGAGGGTAGCCTAGAGTGGTGAGAAGTAAAGTACACTGAGGTCAGTTAGGGATGCTCTTTCTCTAGTTCCACCTGGAAGAAGCAGTGAGGATAGAGATTAGATCTGAGTGACATTTCTGAAGCAGAACTGACAGTAATTCAAACCAAATGCTGTGAGAATTTCAGAAGAAGGAGGAGTCAAAAATGAATTCAGAGTTTCTAATTTGGGAAATTGGACGAATATGATGTTATTCACTGAGATGAGGAATACAGAATGTGAATCGGTTGCAGATGCAAAGTTCAGTAGGAAATCATTGTGACCTGGAGTAATCCGAGAAGCCCTCAAATGAGCTAGCACATTGGTAGAAACATCAAAGTTGGATAAATATCAAGGGTTAGCCTGCATGAGGGAAACAAGCCCTTCAGGCACATTTAATGGGAATGTGAATTGGTGTAAGCTTTTTGGAGAGCAGTATTCAAATGGGAGGAAAAAAGGGTGGAGCGAACTAAAATTTATTGAACACATGTAATCTTGGGCCAGGCTCAGGCTCTATCTGTGTTATCTCATCTTATTGGAAGAGAAAGAAACTAAACATTTTCAAGCCAGGCAGTGAGTGATATGGCTAAAATTCTACTTTACAGAGATTAGCCCAGTTTGGTGGTGATGCACAGATTGATTTTTAGAGCGTGCATTGTCAATGGGGGCAATATTGCCCCCCCAGGGGGTCCGTTAAAAATGGGTTCTTGTGGGGGAGGGGGTCTTAGGTATTACAATGTCTTGTGCCCCTCTGAAGGGCCATAGTACATGAAAAGCTATACAGTGTATCTGTGGTGTTAACATTTCAGAGGTGAGGATGATCTGGAAAGGGGGAAGTCTAAAAAGGCTCCTGATGGGGACAGTAATAGGGGAAAAACAGGTTGAGAAACATCAGTTAGAGGGAAGAAACTAGAAGCAAAGAGATCAGGTGGTAGGAATAGGGTATAGACAAAGATAATGGTGGTAGCTGGCAAAAGAGAGATGGGTTTTAAACATTTGAAGTATAAAATAAACAGGACTTGGCATACAATAGGATATGAGAGAAAAGATGAGGGTAGAATTAAAGTTATTTCTAGGGTTTAAGACTTAGGGAAATGTAGATTTGGGCAGAAACGGAGAAGCTTAGAGAGAGGTATTGATAAGAAACTGATTAATTCAGTACAACACAAGTTGAGTTTGTTAGAAGGCTAAAAAGTCCAAATCAAAAAGTCCAATAGCAAGTTGGAAACAAGGTATTTGGGATTCTTTTTCGTCTGGCAATTATTATTTTTATTCTAGTGTCATGTATTTGGAAGAAGTCCGAAGCTAAGGGGGCAATTAGTGCCAATAAAAGCTATAGAAGATAATTATTCCCAAAAATGATAGAAACCACATTCATAACTTCGTAAGTATCAGGTTCTAACCAATGGAGTGAAGAATAACTAACTATACCAAGGTTTATTTAAGAGTCTAGATTTTTTTCTTTGTTTAGTCTTATTCCAGAGCTGCCTCAGTGAAAATGTTCAAAGGTATTTTTCTTCTATTTACAAAAGTAATAAAAGAACATTGAAAAAAGACAAATATAGAAAAATACTGAGTAGTGAAAAGTGCTTGATAATCCCATCCCACCCACTTTCTACCCTGAGACAGTCACCATTAATTTGGCAGATATATTTCCAGATTTTTTCAGGTATGCATGTATACACACGTACAGCTTATATATTATATATAACTTTAACTTTACAAAAATAAGATTACATTAGTACCAGTGGGTTTATTTGATTTGCAAGCAATAGAAACAAACTCTGCTGACGTAGCATGCAAAGGAATTTATTGGAAGGGTATGGGCTGAAGACCCATAGCTGGAAAAGATGAAGAATCAAGCGGGGAAAGCAAATTCCGTGACCTAGAGGGCAAGAGCTAATGGACATTCCTCAAGACCTTGCCATTTGGATGTACCTCCTCCAGCCGTGTTTCATCTTTGTATCATTTCTGCTTAAGACTCAAATTCCTAGGAGAGATAGAACGTGATTAGGTAATGTGCTTATTCCCTTACTCAATAGTGTCTCTGATTCCAGATAGGGTGGAGTAGCTTCTCAAGCAAAAAGAGGAGCGTGTTAACAACAGAAGGGGAAATGGATACTGAACCTACAAAAATGTCCACTATACTGTTTCATAACTCTCTTTTTTTGTATTTTTTTCATTTACTATCTAGGACATATAACTCTGCCTCCTTCTTTTTAACCATCAATAGTATTTGGGTGGGGGGGGGGTATGGCTATAGAATAATTTATTTAATGAGGTACTTCTTGTTGGATATTTTGTTGAAGTTATGCAATATTACTAACAATGCTACAGAGAAAATCTTTGTATACATCTTTTTACATGTATGCAAGTACTTTGTAGGATATAGTATTCTCAGGAGTAGAATTTCTGGGTCAGAGTGTATATACCTAAATTTTTAATAGATATTGCCAAATTGCCCTCTAAGGGTTTATAACTCCCACCAGCAAAGACTACCTATTTTCCTCTACCTTTGCCAAAACTGAGTATTACCAGTCCTTTTTGTTAATGAAAACATTTAAAAGGATCACCGTAGGCTGAGTTGAGCCTCTTCTATCATCACTACACACAGATGCTCACTATTTTCTAACCAGTTACACAACTAAGAACTGAAGCTAAGAAAGTATTAAATGTCATACGCTAACAACATCTCCACTTAAATTTTGAATTCTAGTTCTTACTCAGTGTCGGTGGGCATGAACACAAACATTTTTATTTGAGTCAGATCACTTGCTTTTAAAGAAGTCAATAGTGCTTCCATTGAAACTTAAATAGAATGCTTGGATCGTGGTTGGGAAGGGTTTATTAGGGAATACACCCTGGTTCCACATCTTATGCAGGAGGTAGGTTCAAATGATGTGTATGGAAATGTGTTTCTTGGCCATGGTGTATGACCATGGCCGTATGTTGTATGTATGTTTCAACCCTAAGCTCACACCCAGCCTGGCGAGATGCTCACTGTATGTGATGTGGGCAGGGGAACGTGAGCCACGTGCCTCTCATCTCACGCTCCCTCCAAGGCGTATATACATGGAATGCACTGGTGGGCAGAATCACCTGTACCATGAAATTTGTTTTTGTGTTTTTGCTCAACTCATTTTATTGAATGTATATAAGCTAGAAGTGCATATGATGTGGCTCTACTGTATATTGTGTCATTTGTACAGATGAAGCAACCATTGCATGGTGTGCAGATAGAGCAGAAGAATTTTCTTCAGAATATAGTATTCCAGACTGAAAAAGCATAAAACAGGAAAACATAAGCCATTCATCTGAACATTTTTAGTGGAAAACATTGAAAATCCAAAAACCTGAGTTTCAGCCTCAGTTCTACTTTATAGAAATTATATGATCTTTTGTTGGCCTCTCAATTCCCAAATGCCTTACTATCATATATAAAAGGGGTAAATCCTAACAATTCTTAACCACTGCATAGGGTTGCAACTAGAATTGAACAAAATATATGAAATCACTTTAAAAATTGAAAGCACATTACACATTATTATGTAGGTACAGCAATGGGCTCTTAATAAGCTGAATAATGTTTTTATCCCATGGTGTAAAATATTATAGGCAGCTTACCAACTTACATCTCAGCAACTCAGATGTATGAATTAAAGGTAATTAATTAAAGGTAATTTCTATTGCAGTTGTAATAGAAAAACCATTTCAGTATCATGTTTCTGTCACTTTTTAAATAGTTTATAAAATCTAGATTTGTTATTATATGCCAGATATTCACTTCTGAATACAGAAAAATAATAATGACATTTATATATCCCGAAGCATTTTCTTATGGTCTTTTCTTTCATCTTCACAAGAATGGTAGTTCACAATGGGTACTACTGATATTATCCTCACTTTACACCTGAGGAAACTAAAATGTAGATTTAAAGTCTTGCCCAATGCCATGCATAATGAGTCAGCGGAAAAGCTGAAACTGACTCAACACCTTGAATTATTTTTCCATTGATTCTCAAACTTTAGTATATATCATAATTACCTGGATGGCATGTTATGAACTCTGGTTTCTTCCAGGTAATTCTGATGCAGGTATTCTTTGGTCAACATCCTTAAGCATTCCATTAAACACAAAGAGAAGCATTCATTTTCTTCTGAAAGTGTTGTTTGCTTTATGTTTTTAACCCCTTGTGAGTTTCTGGGCTTTGGACAGCTCAGACTCAGTGTGAAATTCTCCATTTAGGAAAATGTGTGGAATGTATAAATGCCCAATATTGGGACTCCTGGTCCTCAGAGATTGAAAATGATAGAGTGATCTAGGAACAGAATCTTCAGCCTTTGAAAGGGCTTTCCTTGGTTTTAGTCTCTGAGAAGAGCTCACCATCCTTTGGTGCCACCTAGGGGCCGATTAGTGATTTTTAAAAGAAGACATTTGATGGACCAGGTAAGGAAGGAAAAGAAAAACGCGAGAGAGTATTGGGGGAGATCCTCTGGAGGTTATCTTTTACTCCTTATAACAAATGAAATGGCATTTATACTTCAGATATTTCCCCACTAGAAAATAAGCCCTCGGTGGGGATGTACTTGTTCACTGCCCCATTCTTAGTGCTTAAAACAGTGCCTGACACATAGGAAGTATTCAACAAATGTTTGTTGAATGAATAAATAAATGAATGATTAACAACTTTGCTCCAGTAACAGATGCTGTGCTGTTTAAAGGACTTCTCTTCAAATGGCCGGAAGGCTCAAATATGCAAGATATTCTCAACCATGCCAGTACACAAATGTTACTGATATCTCTATGAAAATGATCTTGCATTTTCTCCCATAGCAGATGCCATTGGAAAAGAGAGGCACCCTATTGTTCTGATTTAAAGTTCAGCTCAAGGGCTTTCTACTTTCCTTGCCCTTCTTAACTAGTAGTAATAACACCCTTTTCGGAAATCTTACAGCATAAAATCTTCACCTCTTTTAATATCACTTCCAACCTTGCACTTTTTAAAAAAAATTTTACACATAAAACTTATTTCCCTGTATTAATCAAGCTTCTTTTGTTTGCGTGTTACTAAAATTTATTTGAGCTGGCTTAAACCAAAACCAGGGGGTTTGCTACAGAGCTATAGGAACGTTTCATAAAACCCAGTAGCAGTCATACAGCTGGACCTACAAGGAGAGCTTAGAACCAGTCAGGAACTTGGGCATCAGTATATTCCCTGCACTTCTTTTTCGTTCTTCTTGCTCTGAAGCCCAGCTTTCTCTAATCCTCAGCCCTCATAGCAACGGGTGGCTACCACATATGTTGTTTTTATGTGCCCCTCAATTCTAGCCACATGGAGATTAACTGTCCCGGAATCCAAATTCCCAGGAGAGAAGATAGATTGATTCAGTTTGCTGTGAGCTGAGGATATACTTCAATAAATGTCTATTACAGTTCCCTGTTAAACAGAGTGTTAGCAAGTTGAGCACCGAGTGATGGCTTAGTAAATATTTTTATGTACCCAGAGCGTGCATGGTTCAGATCTTTGATATAGTGCCATTTAGGAAATATTCTTGAACTGGGGAATGAAAAAATTTCACCCAACTTTCTCCCTCTTTTTTTTTTTCCTGGTTTCCCTTCTTTCCCCCTTCGACAAAAGAGAGAGAAAGACATGAGTAAAACTGGGAGGAACAGAATGATTAGATCTAGAAATGACCAAACAGACGGTAATGGAAAAGATGAAAGGGGAGAGATCTCATTTGCTTTTTCCCAGTGAGCCCTGACCTCTGAGATTCTGAAAAATAGATAGTTGGCCTACTTCTGATACATGCAAAAACAGGGTGTTTCCCAGAAAACTAGGAACACTGCAGACATTATCAGTTTAATCCAGCGATTCTCAACTCTGACTGCATATTTAGATCCAGCTAGAGAACTCTTAAAACTATTGACATCAGGGTCCCATTCCAGACAGTTATCAGAATTTCAGGTTATAGGACTTAGGCATCTTACGTTTTAAAAGCTTCCTCACATGATTTTAATGGGCAACCAGCCAGGATTGAGAACCGCTGGCCTAACTAAGGAAGCACTTATTTAGACCCATGCATAACACATCACCTGATTAAGATTCACAGCAGCCCTGTGAGGTAAGAAGGGGTCAGGTAGAATAACAGTAATCCCATTTTACGGGTAGAGTAATTGTGGTGGATGTGAAGTTGCCCAACTTGAAAGTGATGGATCCACATACAGAACGTCTGTCTCCAGGGATTGTGCATCTAGTCTCATTAAGTCATGCTGCCAAACACTAACGGGCTTAATTAAGAGACAGTTAATAGTGCCATTCCTTGCCTTCCCTCACCGAGTGGTGCCTTCCCTCCAGTTTGTCTCCATTCATCTCTCTCCGTGTATCTTTTCTTCCTGAATGCAGGAACTAAATAAAAAGAGGACACAGAAGGAGATGGAGCATGCCATGCTGATCCGGCACGACGAGTCCACCCGAGAGCTCGAGTACAGGCAGCTGCACACATTACAGAAACTCCGCATGGATCTGATCCGGCTACAGCACCAGACTGAACTGGAAAACCAGCTGGAGTACAATAAGAGGCGAGAAAGGGAACTGCACAGAAAGCATGTCATGGAACTTCGGCAACAGCCAAAAAACTTAAAGGTGAGAGGAAATTTCCCGATTTATGCTCCAGGACACAGCCAGGTTGGATCAATGGTTCCTACACCTGGATGACTGTCAAGAGTCACCTGGGAAACTTCGTAAAATTACAAATTTCAGGACCCCACAGCTACTGAATCAGAATCTCCAGAGTCTGGGTATAACAGACTCCTAAAGAGATGTTGCAGGGCAATATGATCTCTCCATTTCTTCTTTGTATCTATGCAATTTCTCTGACCCCTTCATGACCTTCCCTCTCTAAAATTATAACTCATGGACTAATAGCAGTCCATGGTTCTAATCCCAGGAAACGAGGAAGTTACCTGACAGGAATGTAGCAGATAAATTGTATCAGTCATGCCAGTCAGAATTGGTTGTAGCTACCTTGAGTGCTATTGTATTGAGAAAGACTCTAAAGCCACATCCACACTTAGTAAGGGAAAGTATGATTTATTAGTGACATCTGTCCTGGGCATGGGAATTGGGAGTGATATGCCAGACATTTATTATCCCTGCACTAGAGATACGGAACTCCTTTGGCCTGCACTACCTCCAGAGAATTTTAGCTGACTGCTAGTTAACAAACTATATGGACTAAGCCATTGCTATTTGTCAAGGGAGTCACTGTCAATGTTGACAAAGATATAAGGCCAACTTCAACCGCACTGGCCTTCTTCCTCTCTAGCCAGATTCTAACCTGTCTAATTAGTGATCCTTGTCATCAAAACCCCTCCATGGAAAAAAAAAAAAAAAAAAAAACCCTCCATGTGTTCATGAAAGGTACATGTGACTATCAGGCAACCTGATGGAATGCCTTCTGGGCTTATAATAGTAAACCCCACCTCATCCTTGCCAAAATGCATATTTGAGGGCTTCCCTGGTGGCGCAGTGGTTGAGAGTCCGCCTGCCGATGCAGGGGACACGGGTTCGTGTCCCGGTCCGGGAAGATCCCACATGCCGCAGAGCAGCTGGACCCGTGAACCATGGCCGCTGAGCCTGCGCGTCCGGAGCCTGTGCTCTGCAACGGGAGAGGCTAAAACAGTGAGAGGCCTGTGTGACGCAAAAAAAAAAAAAATGCATATTTGATATTGCTACATGCAAGTAGTGGAAATGGGTTATGATATAAAGTATAATCCAATGTTGCCCTTTATTGATTTTTCAAGGAAACACAGAGCAGTGAGAGATGGCTCATACATTGCCATCCCCTTTCTTACTTGGAAGTGGAGGAAAACAGTTAAAGGGGGAGGGGGAGGGGCAACAAACAATAGAAGACACTGAAGATTTTGTCTAGGAAACCACTGAAATAATGAGCAATCTTTTAACAAACTAAGCTTCATAGTATTCCAGAGTCTTCTTAGAGTTGTGATCTTGTAAAAAAATCTATTTGTAAATTCAAAACTACTTCTGTTCATTTGATATAAAACCAAAGTATTTTAGGGAGGGTGGGAGGGAGGGAGACGCAAGAGGGAAGAGATATGGGAATACATGTATATGTATAACTGATTCACTTTGTTACAAAGCAGAAAGTAACACACCATTGTAAAGCAATTATACTCCAATAAAGATGTTAAAATAAACAAACAAGCAAACAAAACCCAAAGTATTGGTAGAGTTAACACCTGTCTGTGACACATGTATTATTTTCATTATTACTGACTAGTAACGTGGGTCACTGCACCAAAAGACAGTTGGTCTCAGCACCTATATTGTATCATGAGAATGGAAGGCTTTCTGTATTTACTAATGTGTCTTTATTTTCCTTTTGTCACTTTTTCTATACAGGCCATGGAAATGCAAATTAAAAAACAGTTTCAGGACACTTGCAAAGTACAGACCAAACAGTATAAAGCACTCAAGAATCACCAGTTGGAAGTTACTCCAAAGAATGAGCACAAAACAATCTTAAAGACACTGAAAGATGAGCAGACGAGAAAACTTGCCATTTTGGCAGAGCAGTATGAACAGAGTATAAATGAAATGATGGCCTCTCAAGCGGTAAGTGGTTAGGTTCGGTGCCACGGCTTCAAGAGCTTTGGGAATCAAGAAAATTCAAGATCCAGCCTTTTGGTCCCAAGATGATTCTTGCGCACATTTAGGATATTGGTGTTTTTCTGCCCAAAGAACTGAAGGAAATGACGACGCTGAATAAAGCCAAGCCAGAGCGGATACTTGCTGGAGTGTGTCTTATAAGATGGAACTTGAGGAATACATGCTAAATCAGACCTGTGGCACATAGGGACTTTGAGGGCAAGATGTGATAGATATTGCATGTAATATCATACTCTCATTCATCAAAGATCGCACAACTAATGTCAGGTGCAAATGAATAGACACACAGACACATTCATTAGGTAAACCTTTACTAAACATCTGTGCTCAGCCCTCTGCTGGGCTCAGAGATAGAGTGATGAGCTAGAGAGACGGCAGTGGTCCCTTTCCTCACACTTCTGTCAGTCAAGTAAGGAGGTCAGATAATTAAGCAATAAAAATAAAACATAAAAGTGCTTTGAAGTGGTAGGTGACAGAGGCTATGGGAGGATGAGTAGGAACAACTAGTCTGGTCTAGGGAATGCTTCCCTGCAAGAGCCAAGAAGCATGAGGAATCTATTGAAGCAAACAGGTTCCATGGAAAAGGGCCTACACACTTTTCCAAAAGATGGATAGTGTACATTTGGGGACTGAAAGAACTTTGATATGAGCCCAAAGTTCAAGGAGGAGGATTGTGGGAGCCCAAAATGGAGACGTCATAAAGGTCTTGGCAGCCAGGGATGGGAGCTTGCCTGTTAATTCAGTGAAGATTTCACAAGGAGATGAATCTTAAAGGGTAATAGTTGATCAGACAAGCAGAAATGGAAAAGTTATTCCTGCCAGACGATATAGTATATATGAAGACTCAAAGGCCTAAAAGAGGATGGCACGTTTGAGAAACAACGAGTAGTTGATATGGCAGGAGTATAACGGGCAGCTGGTGGATAGTCAGGGGTCAGAGCCTCAAAGCTGGGAGTGTGGACATTATTCTATCAGCAATAGAGAGCTGCTAAAGCCTGTTTTAAGAAGGAAAGTGACAGGATCAGATGTGTGCTATAGAAAGATACTGGCAGTAATGTGGCAAATATAGGTAAGGAGACCTGTTAGGAAGCTATTATAATAGTCCAGGAAAAAAAAAAAAATGAAGGCATGAACTAAGAGAGAACATGCTAATGGAAGTGGTGAGAAGGGAGAGAAGGATTTGATAAATATTTAGGAGTAGAATAGATAGAACTTAGGGACCAATTTGAGAGGTAGGTTTGATAACAGTGGAACAGGTCATGATTTTACCAAGATAGAAAAATGGAAGGAGGGGTGAGTTTGGATGGATGTCTAGAAGATACTTGACTCATTATCTGAGCTCTGTGGGTATCTAGGTAGAGAGGTACAGAGATGGAAATCTGTAGTTCAACAAGGTGTCAGGATTAACATCAAAAAGTTAGTCATTGTTATATGGGGGCAGTTGTAGCTATTCGGAATATCTGAGATCTCCTACGGATAGGAGATAGTATTAAAGAGGAAGAGGACTCAGGACAGAGTTGTGGGCATCAACATTTGAGGGCTGAGTAGAAGGTGGACCAAAGAAGATGAATAGCCAGGGGTCAGAGCCTCAAAAGAGAGTATGTCACAGAAGCCAGAACAAAACTTTCTAGTTGATGATTTCACATGTTGCAGAGAAACCATTGGGGCCCAGCAGTGGCTTTGTCCATTGTCACAGACCGTGGAGTGGTGGAAATGGAAGACATTCTAAGTAGATTGAAAACGTGATTATAAAGTGAGACAGAAACTGTAAGTGAGACTGCTTTCCCCAGATTCTTGTCAGTGAAAAAAAGGAGAAAGAGAGCTATAGCTAGAGGAAGAGACAGTTAAAAGAGGTCTTCGATTAATTGGGAAAGGCTTAAACATGCCCTTAGCTGAGGATCAGAGCCAGTGTATTTCATTCATTCATTCATTTATCCAATAAGTATTTATTGAGTGCCTCTACTGTGCCCCAGGCACCCAGGAATACTGTGGTGAATAAGACAGTCATCGATCATGTCTTCATGGAATCTATAGAAGAGTGGAGGAAACAGACGTTGGAGAAGTCTATGTGTAACAGCAGAGCAAGGGCAGTGTGCCCACTGAGTGTAAACCAAGAGAGCTAGGCTGGTCTGGAGAGTCAGGAAAGGCCTCTCAGACACAATGATTATTTAAGCTGCAGTGTAGGGAGCACATTCTAGGCAAAAGGAACTACATTTGTAAAGATGGGAAAGACCATTGCACTTTTAAAGAACTCAGGTCCATTGTGTTTGGAATATAGAGAATGAGGAGGAAACTAACATGAGAATAAGATGAGAGGGGTAAACGGGGACAAGATCATACAGGGGCTTGTAAGCCTTCTTAAGAATTTTGATCTTTATCCTAAAGACAGTGAGAAGCCATTGAAGAGTATTAAGGAGGAGACTGACATCAAATTTGCATTCTTGAATGATCACTCTGGAGACACGTGGAGAATGGCCTGGGAGATGACAAGCGTGGGTGTAAGGCGATCATTTATAAGGTTGCTGCCTTTACCTGGGTGTGAGGGAGTGGTGGCCAGACTCGAGAGGGGACAGTCAGGATGAAGCAGAAAGTGACTCAGTTTGAGAGCTAGGCAGGAGGTGGAACTAGGAGCATTTAGTAACAGACTGAATGGGAGAATGAGATGGTGAGGATGACTCCCAGTCTCTAGTTTGAGCAAAATGGTAGATGGTGCCATTTATCTATATGGTAAAAAAGGAATTGGAGATTGGGAAAGTGGGAAGGGAAATATGATTAGTTAATATTAATCATGTTGAGCTTGAGGCTGGGAAATATCCAGATGCAGATACCTCGTGTAGAGTGGATAAGCTAGCCTGGACCTCAGAAGAGAAGTCTGAAATAGAGGTGTAGATGTGGGAGTCATTTGCATAAAGATGGTATTTGAAGCCTTTGGAATAGATGAGATTCCTTAGGAAGGGCAGTTAGAGGGAGAAGAGCGCCCATGACAAAGTCCTGAGGAACACCCACGTGTAATGGCCCAATAAGGTAGGGAGTAGCTGGAAAGGAGGGGAGGGAGGGAAAAACCGAAAGGGTGTGGTGTCTCAGAAAACTAGAGAGTTCTGGAAGGAAGGGGCAGTCCACAATATCAGATGTCGCTGGGAGGGCAGGCAAGATAAGGACCCCTCCAGGGTGGTCATCAGTGACCCTCCTGTGAGCAATAGAAGGGGAGGTGTAGGAACAGAATGAGGAGTGCAGACAGGGGTTAAAGGTAAGGAGAAGGGGAGAGAGTTGGTAGGGACATAAAGGTTGATGGGATTTTGGTTTTGTTCATGTTTGTATTCTCAGCATCTGCTACAATGCCCGGCATACAACAGGTGCTCAATGAATGTTTGTTATATAAGATGCGAGAGAACAAGATCAGGAGTATAGGTTCATGATTGCTCTTGAATAAAAGGAAAGAAATAACCCTTCCTTCTGAGGCAGGGAGGAGATAAAAGTACAGATGATAATTACGGCAGTCCTTTACTGCCCGCTTACCACGTGCCAGGCACTGTTGAATTTTATAAGTGTTATTTCATTTTTGTGAAACCCCTTTGACCTTTGAAGTACTTTTTTTTTTTTTTTTTTCGCGGTATGCGGGCCTCTCACTGTTGTGGACTCTCCCGTTGCGGAGCACAGGCTCCGGACGCACAGGCTCCGGACGCACAGGCTCAGCGGCCATGGCTCACAGGCCCAGCCACTCCGCGGCACATGGGATCTTCCCGGACCGGGGCATGAACCCGTGTCCCCTGCATCGGCAGGCGGACTCTCAACCACTGCGCCACCAGGGAAGCCCTGAAGTAG
The DNA here is from genome assembly GCF_003676395.1 of Aethalodelphis obliquidens. Lineage (NCBI taxonomy): Eukaryota > Metazoa > Chordata > Mammalia > Artiodactyla > Delphinidae > Aethalodelphis > Aethalodelphis obliquidens. The sequence goes on along the minus strand of NW_020837972.1, from coordinate 13,327,089 downwards.
TTCTTTTTTAACCCTAATTTACGTGTGAGGAAACTGAGGTTTATTGAAGTCAAGTCACTTGCTTAGGGCAAGGGTTGGCAAACTTTTTCTGTAAAGGGGCAGGTGGGAAATATTTTAGGCTTTGTGGACCAACAGAGTCTGTCACAACTACTCAACTCAGCTATTGTAGTACAAAAGCAGTCATAGATGATATATAAATGAATGAGCGTGTCTGTGTTCCATCCAGGAAAACTTCATTTACAAAAATAGGCAGCAAGCCAGATTTGACTCTTGGCCCATGGTGTACCAACTCTTGACTTAGAGGGTCACTTAGTGGTACGTAGCTGGTGGTGGACCTACGATTTGAACCCTGTTTGGGGAGACCCTGTAAGCCTATATGCCTGGCCACTACTACATTATGCTGCTTCTGTCACATCCTTTTCTTGAGTTTAGTCCAATAGAGGGAACAGACATGATATTTACCTATACTTTTATAAAACTTTTTAATGGATTTGGTATGTGCAACTTTTGGGGGTGATGAATACCAAATACTGGAATATCCCCTGATTTCTAGACTGGCACTTCTTTAGAGTCAGAGCTGGTACAGAATAACACAGTTACTGACATTAATAATAGAATGCCAGAAATAAGAGAAGATGGGGGTGTTTTCAGTGGTCTAAATTGCCTGTAGAATGAGCCTCTCACCCACTTGGCCAGGGCTCATAACAATTAACCAAGCCAAGTAGAAAAGAATAGACTTTCATTCCCTTTATTGGTAAGAAACCTCCCATATCAAGAGGGAATCGATAGCAATCTCCTTGGGAGCCAGTAATCCCTTTGGCATTTATCTGTGAAGCTGTTGCTGCTGCAGACTGGCTGTTCATTGTGTCTAGTGTCTCTTCTCCCTTCACCTCTCATTGGGAAATGAGAAGAGCAGCATCCTCTCTAGTGGATTTTAGTGAAAGCTGGTTAGGGTTAATTATTAGAAAGTACCTTGGAAATATGATTCCATTATTTATTTTGTGTTCATTTGACATAGTATATTTCTCCAAAGCACTAAAGAAGACACTATGCAAATAGCTTTCTAAAACTATTCGAATAACATTTCAAAAAGTCATAACTATCGAGATATTAAGAAATGTTATTGTCACAAATTGTACAGAAGAGGGAAGGCAGCCTAAGGTGGAGAATAGGTATCTTGGCAAAGTGGTCTCAATGGAAACATGCAGATATACTCAGGGTAGACAGACTAATTCAAGGGTTCTAATCTCATAGTTCCCAGCTGAACTGAGGGCCTGCTAAATCTAGACGAAACCAAGTCTGGTGGGACAGGAGGGTCTTCATCCCTGAATACAGTCCTGCTAATGGCCCTAAATCTTCAACTGTGCTCATTGAAAGGCTGGCATTTCTGTTGGCTGGCTTGGTCCATTCCCCACACAGGATCAGTATCCTGGTGTGTAATACAAAGTACAGGTGCTACAGGGAGCAAGGGAAAAACTTTATCTGGATTTCACTGCTTCAAACCAGAATACACCCCATAAGATTATCAAGGCTACCTTCTGTGGGGAGGAAATTTTGAACCACTTGAGTTTTAGATGGCTGGCCATAAGGATAAAGTAAAGCCAATGTTATAGGGACCAACTTTACTTGCTAGGAGCATAATGGTACTGTGGTATTCCTCAAATGTTATGGAGATTGGACTCATTTTTTTTAGCGCTAAGGATATCTAAATGTATAATGATTTGGGGGTTAAAGATATGTAAATATGGAAATGGTTAGTCAAAATAATGATAACACCGGCTATTTATTGACCCTTTGGTATACATCAAGAACTATGCCTGGGATTTTATATGAATTCTTTCATTTAATTCTCATACCAGTCTTAGACAATAGGAACTATTATTGTTATTTTCTTGAGATGAAGAAAATGAGACTTGGAGATGTTAATTAACTTGCCGAGGTAACACACCTAAGTGAATGGTGGGGCTGGAATTCCAGCTCAGGAGTCTGCCTCCAAAGCCCACAGGCTTAATTGCTGGAGTGTGGAGCCTTCCTGACTCCTGCTAGTGTGGTTTTAAGAAAACCAGGTTTCCTTAAGAATGTTTTTGTTTTCTTAAGAAAGAATGTTTTAAGAAAAGCAAGTGTTTTTAGATCTTTGTAGCCCATTGGGCAGAATGTACTATTTTTGATTCCTAACTCTGAAAGTACCCCCCACCGGGCATCTGTTTTTCTGAGAGACCTGTTTCAGCCCAAACAAGGGAGCATCTTCCAGTAGTCACCAAGTTCTGTAAGCTAGGAGCGAATCACAGCGTATGTCTTCTGTACCCGCAGTTACGGCTAGATGAGGCTCAAGAAGCAGAATGCCAGGCCTTGAGGCTACAGCTCCAGCAAGAAATGGAGCTGCTCAATGCCTACCAGAGCAAAATCAAGATGCAGACAGAGGCACAGCATGAACGTGAGCTCCAGAAGCTAGAGCAGAGGGTGTCTCTGCGCAGAGCACATCTTGAGCAGAAGGTATGAGCGTGTTGTCAAGGGTCCTGTACCGCTGGGTAGAGGACGGGCGTGGCTCTGCCTGTGTACCGGGCGATTTAACAAAGGCGCTGTTCCCCTCATACCTGCTTTGATACTCCTGCCTGAGAAGTAGGCATAGTCCCCATTCCACAGACAGGACACTGAGGCTCAAAAGGCTTAATTAAGTTACTTGCATAAATCTGATCCCACAGCCTAAGTTCTCTCTATTATATTACTCTGCTCGGAAACCTTCCACCTTCACTCTGAGGACTGACACGGGTTACTGGGTAGTTGATTTGACGTATGAAAGGTACTGTGAGTTGATAGCGTGGCCCCTAAATGTCGTGAGGCCAAATACAGATTTGGTTTTTATTCTCAGCTATTTCTAAACCAAAAGAAATCACCAGCAGGGCTCTTTAAAAAAAATTAAAATGAAGAGAGGCTGATATTGCCATACATAATAAATGTTATCAGAATTGAAATATTCATTGCTTTAGATATTGCTGAGGAATATGAAGTAGAAAAGATATCATAAAGCATCTCAGAGCTGTTAAGCATGTATTTGCTTAACCAGTTATTCGTGCTTTCTTCTGGTAGTTCCCAGAGATCAACGTGAGAGACTATTTTCCTGCTCTAGAACTAAATTGCTAATGACCCAGGGGGCTTTGGGCTCTCTCTGGGAAAGCAGCACAACTTAATTGTGCTTGAGTGTCTTTTAGCTTCTCCCGAGCCATCTCCTGCTGAGACAGGACAGTGACCTAGATCGGCCCAGCTGCTTGGCTTGCTAGAATGGCAGTGCTGGCCCCAGGTGGCCCCAAACATTTTTATTCTTGTGAGAAAGTTTTAAATGTGATGGATTAGACAGACACACAACATTTATCACAGGACTCTCCCAGCCTGCCCCAGACTAGTTTACTCTTAGTTCCTGCGTATGTCATCTGTGTGCATGTTATGTGTATATATATGCCTGTTGGGAACTCCTTTCCATTAAGAACTGTTCATTGTGCTTATTTCAGATTGAAGAAGAGCTGGCTGCCCTTCAGAAGGAACGCAGCGAGAGAATAAAGTACCTATTGGAAAGGCAAGAGCGAGAGATTGAAACTTTTGACATGGAGAGCCTCAGAATGGGATTTGGGAATTTGGTTACATTAGATTTTCCTAAGGAGGACTATAGATGAGATTAAATTTTTTTGCCATTTACAAAAAAAAAAAAAAAAAGAAAGAAAGAAAACAAAAAAATTCAGACCCTGCAAAACCACATTCCCCATTTTAACGGGCGTTGCTCTCACTCTCTCTCTCTCTCTTACTCTTACTGACATCGTGTCGGACTAGTGCCTGTTTATTCTTACTCCATCAGGGGCCCCCTTCCTCCCCCCTCCCGTGTCAATTTTCAGTGCTGGCTGAAACCTGGCCATCTCTTCTATTCATAGTACACGTCACAGTATCGATGTGATTCAAAATGTTTCAGTGAAAACTTTGGAGACAGTTTTAACAAAACCAATAAACCAACAACAACAAAAAAGTGGATGTATATTGCTTTAAGGCAATCACTCATTACCACCAATCTGTGAAAGTAAAGCAAAAAATAATAATAATAATAATAAATGCCAAGGGGGAGAGAGACACAATATCCGCAGCCTTACACCTTAACTAGCTGCTGCATTATTTTATTTTATTTTATTTTTTTGGTATTTATTCATCAGGAATTAAAAAAAAACAAAGTTTTATTAAAGATTGAAAATTTGATACATTTTACAGAAACTAATTGTGATGTACATATCAGTGGTGACATATTAATACTTTTTTGGGGAATGGGGGGTGGGTGGGGTGAAGAGATCTTGTGATTTTTAAGAACCTGCTGGCAAGAGTTTAACTTGTCTTGAGCATATTCTGATTGTATCATAATCATTTTCTGCTGTTGCAGAGGATGTGAATACACTTAAGGAGCTCACAGAATCCCAGTAGCACAAATTGGGCTTTGGCAAATCGTGTATTTTGTGTATAGAAGGAATTTAAGGAGAGGTATTACTTATTTTCATATTGTATTTTAACTGTTTCTCTGATCAAATTTTTTTACTCCCTCCTCCCAGTCCTCCCCACCTCCCTCCTTTTCCAATTCAGTATTTGGAGTTCAACACTGTCTCTCAATCAGATCATCTTGATCTTTTTTCTTTATTTCCCTGCCCCTCCCTAAGTCCCATATCTTGGTCATAAATATTGCATTATTCACACTTTCAAACTGTGTATTTTCTTACAATAAAAAACGATGAAAAAAAAAAGGCTTTACTTCTTTTGCATGCACTTTAAAAAACAAAACATTTTTCAGGTTCCAAGGAAGAGCATGATAACTGTCAGAGCTTTTAATTATATTTGTAAATAAAAGTGTTCATCACATTGCCTTGCTGTGTTATTGTAGCAGGAAGTTTCCCTTCTAGGTTCATCAGCTCCTAATGCAGAGGGAGAGCTGCCCTCCAGAAGCTGTTCTCCATGGCCCCTCAAGAAGAACCATTCAAGATTTTCAGGTAAAGCTGCATCTTCCAAGTTCTTCTGCAGGGCTGAAGATGGGGTTGCACTGTCTGAAGTGGTCAACTGCACCTTTTTACACTTAAGAATAGAAGGTGGCACATGGGTGCAAGTGCACACACACACGTGCACACACACACACACACACACACACACACACACGTGCACCCACAATGTGCCAGTCCTAGGACCATGTATTGCTGAGAGAAGTGAGGCACCTTAAAGAAAAGCAGGCTATGAAGAAGACATTATAACCAAATATTTGAAATGATTCTACTGTAATAGTAGATTCTCCCACCCCTCATTGTCAGGTTTTATTAGAATAAATTTATGTACATGACAATGAGGTAGTAAAATCTGTAACTTCTAGGAAACGGTTTTGGGGTCAAGACAATCTCAGTAAGATCTCATTCTCTTAGGGTTCTGAGTCCTAGTCATTGAAAATTGATCTCTAGCATGATGACTTGAAGATCACAGTTGAATTCTACAGGATATTCAGTCATCACAGACAAATGTGAGGAGTCATGTTCACTGTGATAGACTAACCCAGAGAGGTGTACTCCAGAACTCACAAAATGATTATTAACATGGGCTAACCCCAACCGTAAAGGCTTTAATAGTGAACACCCAGTTTTCTGAGCAGCTTAGGTCGTTAAAGTTTCCATATTAGGTACATCAGAAAGTAATATTGGAAAGGGCTGGAAAGGACTCATAATTATCCATGAAAAATAGATAACCTTTATTGCATTATGCTTACCATGTGATAGAACTCTACACTAAGCATTTTGTAGATGAGGAAATAAGCTCAGACCAGGGTAAATGGAGCGGAGTCTGAATCGAGACCTGTCCAATTTCTGAACCCACACACCTAAGAATAGTCACACTGCCACTCAAAAGGACATTAAATCATCAGTAAGAAAAACTTCTTGTAGTTTATTTCATCCACTTCTGTCTGTAGTGAAAACTGTCTAGCTAGCTTGTGTAAAGACCTTACGTTTGTGAGATTATAGGTGCTGATCTTTATAAAAGTTCCCTCTCCACAAGTTTGTCAGTGATGTGTCCAAGGTAGAGTTATCAGAAGGAATGTGGGTTTGTGCTCCTAACACCTGGTACAGACTAAGTCTTCCAACTCCTCCTAGTACCTGAGGCAGTGAGAATAGACAGGAACCAGAATAGTAGCAAGAGAACAGGTATAAAAGAAGTACTGGGACGGGAGCAGAGAGCCATTTTCTGGTATTATTCCAGCATATACAAAACTCCCCTGAGTTAAAAGAATTGTTATAGGTTTGTCATAAATATTATAATGGCTGCTTACCTTTTATTTGCAACTATTCATTCAATGAATATTTACTGCGTACTTTATATGTCAGGTACAATGCCAGATGCTTAAGCTCTGTCAGTGTATCTCAAACAGGTAAAGATCCTCACCCTAATGGAGCTTACATTAGAGGTAGGAGGAAAATGGTAACACATAATAATTATAATTTTAAATGATCTTACATGGTAATAAGTGCTATAGATAAAGGAAAAAGGAAAGAGTAAGGGGGGTCAGAAGTGCGAGGAGCGGCATACATTCAGCTAATTCATTCAGGAAATATTTATTGAGCATCTACTGTGTCTGGGGATGTAGTAGTAAGTAAGATGGATAGGGTCACTACTCTGCTGAAACTCATGGTTTAAATCTCCACTGAAAGAAGTAAATAAGCAGTGGACTAATTTAATCAACAGTGGGCAAAGACAAGCCATTACAATGCAAATGCTGGGTGCGACCAGGAGTTTAAAGGAACTGAAACAATTACAGTCATAGGGAATATCAGAGAATACTTACCAGTGATGTCTAATTAACAGCAAAAATTTACTTACTGAATTTACCACTGACTGTAAATATTTGATTAAATATTGAAAAAAGTATTCCTGGGCAACTGGAAACGTGCCCATGTAAGAATTCGGTATACCTCTCTGATTTTAATTTAGCAATAAATTTTGCCATAGAAATGATAAAACATAAAAAAAATGTTTTGTTGTTCTAGTTTGGCATAGCTGTGTGCTTTTCCTGCTGATTACAACTAAAAAGTAGACAAAAATGCAAAAGCGACTATCTGAGGATACTGAGAAATAAAAGCAGGTGGATTGTGGAGAAGCAACCTAGACAGAGGAATGAAGGCAAAATAAAACCATTCTCAGATGAAGAAAAATTAAGAGAATTCATTGCCACCAGACCTAATGTACAAGAAATGCTAAAGGAAGTTCCTCATACTGAAGGGAAATGATACTTGAAGGAAACTTGGATCTCTGGGAATGAAGGAAGAGCAACAAATGGTAAATATCTAGATAAATATTAAAAAGTTTTCCCTCTTATAGTCTTTAAAATACATTGAAATATATACATATACATATATATATATATATATTTTGTTGAAAGCAATAAATATTGTCTGGGGAAGGTTTCACTGTATGTAAATACAATCCATATGACAATTATAACTTAAAGGTTGGGAATTAAAGGACCCATATGGTTGCCATGCTTCTGCATTTTACATGAAATGATATAATTCTTATTTTAAGCAGACCATGAAAAATTAGTTATGTATATTTTTAACTCCTAGAACAACTTGCCAAAAAGAAAATGCAAAGAAGTAATAGCCAAAAATCTAGGTCATGAATTAAAATATTCAAATAATCCAAAAGAAGGCAGTAAAGGGAGAACAGAGATACAAAGAAAAAGAGGGACAAACAGAAAACAAAATGGTAGACCTAAATCCCACCATATCAATAATTACATTAAATATTTACAGAGTGGATAAAAAAAGGACTATACACTGCCTATGAGAGACAGACTAAATATAAAGACACATAAGTTGAAAGTACAGTCATCCCTCGGTATCTACAAGGCGTTGGTTCCAGGACCCCTGTAGATACTGAAACCCATGAATGCTCAAGTCCCTTACATAAAATAGTGTAGTATTGGCATACAACCACACATCTACCCATATACTTTTTAACATCTTTATTGGAGTATAATTGCCCCACAATGCTGTGCCAGTCTCCGCTGCACAACAAAGTGAATCGGCCACATATATACATATATCCCCATATCTCCTCCCTCTTGCATCTCCCTCCCACCCTCCCTATCCCACCCCTCTAGGTGGTCACAAAGCACCGAGTTGATCTCCCTGTGCTATGCGGCTGCTTCCCACTAGTTATCTGTTTTACATTTGGTAGTGTATATATGTCAGTGCTGCTCTCTCACTTTGTCCCTATCCATATACTTTGAATCATTTCTAGATCACTTCTAATACCTAATACAATGTAAATGCTGATATCAGCACATGGCAAATTCAAGTTATCAGCACATGGCAAATTCGAGTTTTGCTTCTTGGAACTTTATGGAATTTTCTTTAAAGTATTTTCAACCTGCAGTTGGTTGAATCTGCATATGCAGAACCCACAGAAATGGAGGGCTGACTGTAAATGGATGGAAAAAGTACCATGCAAATAGTAAAGTATAAGAACGCTGGAGTGCTATTTTATTTATTTATTTATTTGGCTATGTCAGGTCTTCATTGCGTGCGGGCTTCTCTCTAGTTGTGGCGCATGGGCTCCAGGGCACATGGGCTCTGTAGTTGTGGTGCGCAGGCTCCAGAGCACATGGGCTCTGTTTTGTGGCACATGGGCTCTCTCACTGAGGCGCGCAAGTAGTTGTGGCATGCAGGCTTTGTTGCCCATCGGCATGTGGGATCTTAGTTCGCCAACCAGGGATTGAACCCAGGTCCCCTGCATTGGAAGGTGAATTCTTTACCACTGGACCACCAGGGAAGTCCGTGAAGTGCTATTTGAATATCAACTAAAATGGACTTCAAGACAAAGAGTATTATCTAAGATAAAAGACACTAATAATGAGAAAAGGAATCATTTATCAAGAAAACATAATATTAAATAGAGAAATAGACAACAAAATTATAGTAGGAGAATGTTAACTCCCCTCTCTCAGCAATTGATACTACAGACACAAAAATAAGAAAAGACACAGATCTGAACAACACTATCAACCACCTTGATTTAACTGACATTTATAAAACATCCACAAGCCAGAATACACATTCTTTTCAAATATACATTATGTTCACCAAGTTAGACCATATGCTGGGCCATATAAAATACTCTCTGACCGAAAAGAATTCTTTAAAAATTAATTACAACAAAATATCTAAGAAAAAAATATCTAGAAATTAACACACTTCAAAATAAGCCATAGGCCAAAATGAAATCACATATGAAAATAGAAAATATTTTGAACTGAATGACAAATACATCAAATTGTGAGATGCAGATAAAGCAGTCCTTGGAAACTTAAGCTTTAAATGCTTATATTAGAAATCAACGAACTAAAGTTCCACTTTAAGAAACTAGAAAAAGTTGAGCATAGCAAACCCAAAGTATGTATAAAGAAAGAAGTACTGGGCTTCCCTCGTGGCGCAGTGGTTGAGAATCTGCCTGCCAATGCAGGGGACACGGGTTCGAGCCCTGGTCTGGGAAGATCCCACATGCCATGGAGCAACTAGGCCCGTGAGCCACAACTACTGAGCCTGCGCGTCTGGAGCCTGTGCTCCACAACAAGAGAGGCCGCGATAGTGAGAGGCCCACGCACCGCGATGAAGAGGGGCCCCCGCTTGCCGCAACTAGAGAAAACCCTGGCACAGAAACGAAGACCCAACACAGCCAAAAATAAATAAAAATTTTAAAAATAAGAAAACACCATCCCTTCCTCTCTACTACCACTTCACTCCACCCTTATAAAAAAAAAAGAAAGAAGAAAGAAATACTAAAGAGCATAAATCAACTAAATAGAAGATAAACTACCCAAGCCAAAAGCTTATTCTTTGAAAAGAGCAACAAAATTGACAAATTTCTATGGGCTTCCCTGGTGGCGCAGTGGTTGAGAGTCCCGCCTGCCGATGCAGGGGACACGGGTTCGTGCCTCGCTCCGGGAAGATCCCACGTGCCGCGGAGCGGCTAGGCCCGTGAGCCATGGCCGCTGAGCCTGCGCGTCTGGAGCCTGTGCTCCGCAACGGGAGAGGCCACAACAGTGAGAGGCCCACGTACCAAAAAATAAAAAAAGAGTGAAAGGGGGATTATCACCACAGATCCTACAGACAATAAAAGGATAATGAGAAAAAATTATGAGTAGCTTTATGGCAACAAATTTGACAACCTAGATGAAATAGATTTACTTCTTGAAAAATACAATTTAACCAAAATTGACATAAGGAGAGAAACTGCATAGTCCTATATCTATTTAAAAATTTTGAATTTGTCATATAAAAAATTTCCCAAACAAAAAACTCCAATTCCAGACAGTTTCACTGTTAAAGTCTACCAACATTCAAGGAAGAAATAACACAAACCTTTGCAAAACATAAAGAAGGGAGGATCACTACCCAACTTGTTTTATGTATATGTGTAATATCAAAACCTGATGAAGACTTTACAAAAAAAGAAAATTATAGATGACTAACCCTCATGAGTATGGACACAAATTGCTTAACACAATTTAGTAAATCAAATCTAGCAATATTTTAGAAGATCAGTAGTACACAATGAACAAGTAAGGTTTATCTCAAAAATACAAAGTTGGTTTGACGTTTGAAAATGTAGTCAACATATTAAAAGAATAAGTGGGAAGCCCGTATAATCATTTCAATAGATGCAGAAAAAGCATTTGACAAAAATTCAACATCCACTCATATTTAAAACATACAAACAAACATACCTCCCAGCAAACTAGGAATAGTAGGAGATATCCTCAAACTGAAAAGGGCATCTACAAACACCTATAGCTAATTTTATACTTAATAGTGAAAGACTGAAATGTTTCCACCTGAGATCAAAATCAAGGCAAAAATACCCACTTTCACCACTTGTATTTATCATTATTCTGGAGGGCCTACCCATTAAATAAGGCAAGAAAAGGAAATAAAAGATTAGAAAAGAAGTAAAATTGTCCCTGTTTGCAGATGATATATCTGTTTACAAAGAATCTACAAAACTACTAGAGCTAATAAATGAATTTAGCAAGTTCACAGGATCCAAGGTTAATATACAAAATCAACTATTATTTTATACTAGAAGCACTCAGTGGGAAAATGAAGTTTAAAAAACTGCATTCACAGTTGTTACATTTACATGCCAGAAAGTACCTAGAAAGAAATCTAAAAGAGTTCTAAGATCTCTACACCAGGAAAAAACAAAAACCACAAGAAGTTGCTGAAAGAAATTTAAAAGAACCTAAATACATTTTAAAAATATATACTATGCACATGGGTAGGAAGACTTAATATTGTTAAGATGTCTATTCTCCCCAAATTAATCTATAGATTCAGTGCAATCCCAATAAAAATTCCAGCAAGACTTCTTGTAGAGATGGACAAACTGATCCTAAAATGTTTATGTTAATACAAACAACATAGAATAACCACAGCAAATTTTAAAAAGGTGAACAAAATTTAAGGACTTAGTCTGCTTGATTTCAAGACCTGCTATAAAGCTACAGTAATCAGGGCACTTTGGTATTGGCAAAAAGATAGACATAGAACAACGGGACAATACAGACAGTTCAGAAATAGATGAATACATTTGGTCAAGTGCTTTTGTTTTTTGGGTTTTTTTTAATAAATGAGCTAAGACAATTCAATGAAGAGAGGAAAATCTTTTCAACAAATGGTACTGGATCAACTGGACATCCATGTGGGGAACATTGAACACTGACCCTTATCTCACTGTCCACAAAAATTAATTCAAAATGGATGGTAGACTCAAGTAAAGAATCTAAAATTATAAAACTTCTAGAAGAAAATGAGAAAATCTTTGTGAGCTTGGACTAGGCAAAAGTTTCTTAGAAAAAGTAGGAACCATAAAAGATTTTTTTTTTACTTTTATCAAAATAAAAATTGTTTGCTCTTCAAAAGACACCATTAAGTCAAAAAGGCAAGCCACAAGCTGACCAGGAGTATATCCACAACACATTTATCAGACAAAGATTTGTATCAGGGTATATATAAGACTCTTAACAACTCATTCGTATGAAGATAAACGCAGTAAGAAAGTGAGCAAAAGATGTGAACACTTTCCAAAAGATGACATACAAATGACCAATAAGCACAATGGAAAGATGCTCAACATCAAAAGTCATCAGGGAAATGCAAACTAAAACCACAATGAGATAACACTATACATCCATTAAAATGTTAAAAAAAAAATACAAGTTTTGTTGAGTATGTGGAGCAAATGAAACTCAAAGTAAAATGGCACACCTACTTCTGAAGACAGTTCAGCAGTTTCTTAGAAAGTTAAACACACTTAACATACAATCCAGCAATCCCACTTCTAGGTTTCCACACAAGAAATGAAAATTTCTAGGTTGACATAGAAACCTATACATGTATTCATAGCAGCTTTGTCATAGCAAAAATAACTAGAAAACCCTCAAATGTCCATCATCAGTTGAATGGACAAATTGTATACAATGGATAATACTCAGCAATAAAAATGAACTGTTGCTACATGCAACAACATGGATGAATCTCAAAAGCCAAGCAAGAAAAAAGGAGTATGTACTATATGATTCCACTTCTGTAAAATTCTAGAAAATGCAAACTATAGTGACAGATCAGTAGTTAACTTGTGATAGGGTTAGAAGGAGGGATGAAATACAGAGATGTAAGGAAGCTTTTGGAGGTATGGAATTGTTTCATCTTGATTTGGGTGATGGTTTCTTGGTATATACATATGTAAAACATCAAATTATATGCTTAAATATGTGCAACATAATGTACTTCGATTATATTCCAATAAAGTTGAAAAAATATTCTACTTGTTCACAGGTTAAGCAGGGAGCTTATCAAGGTAGAATCCCAGAGATGGCCCTAACAGTACTTTCAGAAATGTGATCTTAAGACGATTGTAAATTTTTTAGTCCATTTGAGTTTCTTCAAGGAAAAGGTACAATTAGGCCAGGGATCGGAGATAAGAGTAGGGTAAGAAATTAAAAATCTAAGATATAAATTCCTGAGTGGAAGGGACACCAGACTAAGAAGGAGGTTAGCTTTCTGATATTTATGGTCATCAGAATTAGGGAATTGATGAATGAGCTTTAGAGAGCTCTGTAAAAACTCAGTTGTATGTGGGAACTTCCCTGGCGGTACAGTGGTTAGGACTCCATGTTCCCAATGTAGGGGGTGTGGGTTCGATCCCTGGTCATGGAACTAGGATCCCGCATGCCGTGGGGTTCAGCCAAAAAATAGAAAACAAAACAAAAAAACTCAGTTGTTTGTGAATTTTTGTAGAAGTATACATTTGGGAAAGGGGAGAAGGAACTTTTACGGCATGGTAAATGGATATAAAGAAGTCCATGCTCCCTAAACTTGACAGCCCCTTACGATTATTCATTCAACTGATGGTCACTGAGACTTCGTTATATGCTGGACATACGTCCGGTGCTGGAGATATTGAGCAGGACACTGGTTGTCCTTGCCTTTATAAAGGGTCCAGGCTAATAGAGGAGATAAACATCAAATTAAAAATTATACACATATACATATTTTAAAATTAGTTTTAATGTTTCAACAGAATGGTGTAGGAGAATCTTACCTAGTCAGGGAAGGATTCCCTGAAGGTCAGTTAAGGGATACCTAAAGGGCGAATGGTATATTGTCAAAGAAAGTGGAATAAGGTTCCAGGCACCACTTGTAAAGGACCAAATCTGGAAGCAGTCCGCCTTGTCAAGGGACTGAGAGGCAGCCAGCAAGTTTGGAGTTTAACGAGAAGACAACCGCAGGAAGCTAGAGAGGAAAATGGGGGTCAGGTCATATGGAGCCTTATAGGCCATTTAAGGATCTGATCTCCCTCCCAGAGCAGCTGCAAAGTGCTGAAAGGTTTTAAGTGGACACTGAGGCTGTTTGACTTTGCACCAGTTTAAGAACAGAGGCCCTTTGCTCCCTGACCCAGATGAGGATTTACGACAGTACCATCACATTTAAATATTAAAGAGATACCAATCCTGTGTTTCTGAGATCTGGTCTTAGCGTCTGTGTTAATCAGGGATTAATTCAGGGCCTCCTGAGTAATTGCCATGTTTGATATATTTTCTGCCATGAAGTCAGAATGATGAGCAGTTCCCAAGAGTCCAGACTTGTTAGAAATGCTGGGCTCTGGCAGGGCTGCTAAAGTTACACCGTGATACAGAACAGCCTCCTGTGTCTCATCATTCTAAACCCTACACTTTTGGTAAACGTATAGCCTTGAGGAAAGCAGGGCCATTTGTAGACATGGTTCCTGTAGGTCAGTCAGGTCAAGTTAATCATTTATGTGTATTAATTCACTTAATCTCAACAAAAGATCATTTTGTGGTTCTCCAACAACCCTGTGAGCTAAATAAGGCAGATTAATGATTCCCCCTCACCCATTTTTTTTCACATGAGGAGGCTGAGCCTCAAAGGGAATTTGTGTGCAAGTGGGTGTGGTGGTTATGAGCTGGGCTCTGAGGCCAGAGCTACATTCAGAACCAGAATCATCCACTTCCTAGCTGGGAGTCCTTGGGCAAGTTCTGGTCTCCTTCCAATTTACTAGGTGAAACAGGGTATCCCCTTGCTTCTAAGGTTATTAATATATCTTTTTATGTGAACTTCCTGTGTATACACTTCACCTTTTTGGTTGGGTGGCTGAACTTCTGTACCTGTTTTAAACAAGGAAACTAATAGATTACTAAAATTCCTCATTAATCTTTAGACTCTGTGACTAAAAAAATACTGTGGTTAGCAGATTAAAAGTCTCAAGGAAAACAGGAGTTTAGAGAAAAAGAATAAACTATTTTAAATATACATAAATATCAAATTGTCCAAATGTTTAAAGTTTGAGAAGACTGGTAAGAGGATGGAAAAGCAGGTGCTTACATATACCACTGACATGAATAAAATCAGTGTGATCTTTTTGGAGGGTGATTTGTCAGTATCAAAACTGAAAATGTATATACCCTTTGACCTGCTGTCAATGCTAGGAATCTACCCCACTAAATTACTCGCAAAAGAGTTTTATACACATAGAAAAATGTTTGCTGAAGCACTCTTTATAATAGCAAATAACCAGAAATAATCTAACCACAGCAGGGGACTAGACTAGTTAATTATGGAACATCTATAAAATAGATTATTTGTTCAAAATAACATGAACTGTGGTGACCTGTAATCTGAATATATATGACATGAAGGTACATTAGTTGGGGGGAAACAGTGCAGAACAACGTATACCAGTATGCATAGCAAGACTATAATTTTTAAAGGATAAATGTGTAGACATATGCTGATACGAATCTTTATATTTGCTTCTGAAAGAAAACACAAGAAGCCACCAACTGCAATGGAGGAGGCTGGAGGGTGGAAGGCATTTTCTTCCTGTACCGTTTGCCTTGTCTTAACCATGTGCATGTCTTAATTCTCACATTTATTTTTAAGGTCGACAGGGTAGTTGTTCTCTTTATAACTTTTGTTTTACAAAATATTATTTTAAAGTTGAATTTTAAAACCCCAAAGTTAAAAAAAATTATTCTCTACCTTACTCGCCCCCAGAGATTATACGAGGCAACGTTTCCAACAGTTTTTTCAGAGAAGAAAGTAACTGCAGCAAAAGGTGGGGAAAGGCCCAGCCCTGCTTACACCTGCCAGGCCTGACCAGGATGCCTCTCCATCACAGACCAGGTCAGTGAAACAGACCTTCAGATGCCTTTCCCTTCTTTTGGTACATCAAATGGTATCAAAGTAATCTCCCTCTGGCTCCCCTTCCCCTCCCTTTTTTGGTACTGATTCTATATGGATCACAATCAGAACAATGAGAGGTGTGGGCTATTTCTTAGTCATTGTTATGGTTTCTATACAGAACTACCAAGGGGGAAGGTTTCCAACCAGCTTCACTCTCAGGTGGGAAAGATCACTTACAAAAAGCAAAGGTGATTTTCAGGCAAGAAGTCTTAGCCTAAAGTTTTGTGATTTTTTTTTTAAGCTCCAGTTTTAATGGTTGCTCCTGCTGTAGTTTAATGGCACATGTACAAGGACGAGCCCTCTGTATGGTTCCTGAATCACGTCCCAATTGTCAATGCTGATCAGGGAAAGGGGCTACTCACCCTTAGAGGTTGTCTCTTGACGTCCCACATTTATGAAATCCCACACCCAAAAGGGCAAAATATCTGGAGGCCGGATTCAACTACGCAATGTTTTTATTTTTATTCAACTATAAGCAAATAGCAGAATTAACACAACATTCAGCAACTCCAGACCGGCTTTTCTTACAGCGAAGAGTGATCAATTTAACAGGCACAGACTTTCGGATTTCTGATGACCTCTCACTCAGCCCTGCAGCTCATCTAGATGGCCAAGCTTTAACAGCAACTCTCTCCCTATTGCGGCCAAGCTTTAACAGCAACTCTCTCCCTACTGCTTTTTTCAGTATTGCTCTTTAAAGGAGCCAGAGCAGGACACTGACACCCAATAACCAGCCTGAAATGTATCACGGGGGGGGCTAGCGGACGTGCCGGCCCCTGGGCCCCTGGTTGTCTTCGTGAGAGACAGGGCTGTGAAAACACATGCCAGAAGATGCCGTCACAGACAATCCTGGGCTCGGGCTCACAAAGGCAGAGGCAATCAACCTTTTCTTTTTTTCAGCCTCCCTTAAAGATTCTTTGATGCTCTGTTCTAATACTGCAGACCTGGTCTTTTTACCAGAATTTTTTTCTTCTAAGTCTGGGTTGTTATTCTTATATTAACATTTTGATGACCCCATCCTAGTACCAAAATATCCCCCACCAAAACGGAGTTCAAACTTGATCAAAACGTAAACCCCCTAGAATTACAGAGGACAGGCAGAAGGAAAAGTCACCCTAAACCTAAATCTGCCCGCTCAGGGCCCAGGCAGGGGGAAGGGGAGAAATCTACATGCATCACTAAACTGAAACACTGCTTGGGAACTCTGGGACCGTGTCCATCTCCTGGCTTTCCTCTACTTCCCAGACAGCTGCTCGTACAGTTTGGGCACATAGTCATCCCATTCGGCCTGGTAACACGTGCCGGCCACCGGAGCCCCGAGCTCGTACTTTTTGCGGAAATTCGCCACCTTGAATTTGCCACGGTGGTCTCCAGATCGGTTGCTGAGAATGGGCTCATCACACTTCAGTGGCCTGTCCTGCTCGTAAACCAGCCAGACGTAGCGGTGAAGGCCTGGAGGGAGAGGCGGGAGGGAAGATGTACACACAGCTAGGCATGTGAGAGGGAGACATCACCCATTTTCGGGGAATGCACCAACTTGGAGGGACCCAGACCACCCCATTTATGAGAGGGACCTAAGTCCACTGCAGCTTTATTCACAATAGCCCAGAGAAGAAAGCACCCCAAATGTCCATTGATGAACGAATGGATAAACAAAATATAGTATATACGTATGATGGAATATTATTCAGCCTTGAAAAAAGAAGGAAATCCTGCCCCATGCTACCACGTGGATGAGTCTTGGTATGGATCTGCATATGGCATGGAACTTATATGGAGCTACTGAAACTTTCCTATACTGCTGATTAGAGTGTAGAAATTTTCAACCATTCTGGATTTCTATGACCCAACAATTCTACTCCTAAGTATTTACCCAAGGGAAATGGAAACATGCCCAGAAAAGGACAAGAGTGTAAACAACAGCTTTATTCATAATATCCAAACACTGGAAACACAACCCAAATGTCCAGGGAATGGCTACACAAACTGTGGTATATTCGCACAATGGAATACCACTTGGCAATGAAAAGGAAAAAGCTACTACCTTGAGTCCAAGAGACCAGTCACCGAAAACAAATGCATACTGCATGACACCATTTATAAGAATACAACAACAGCAAGAGTAATCCATAGAAAGGAGTCAGAAAATAATTAGCTCTGGGGTAATTTAACTTAAAAGATGCCTTAAGAACTTTCTGGGGTGACAAAACTATCCTACATCCTGTTTTCCATGGTGCTCACACGGATGTGTGCATTGGTCAATGTTCACTGACTAAACCCTTCTGATCTGTGTGTTTTATTATACGTAACTTATACCTGACTAAACAAATACGAAAAAGAAAAAAGTGAGTTACTGAAGCTCTTTTTGTTAATGAGAACACAGCTCCTGTTTGAGAGAACTGCTTTATTCTCATGGGTGTATCTTCCATAATTAAACTGCCTAATGCAGTTTTATAACTGCCCCAGAAAACTTAAGAGATACCTGGGAAAGCTGTCCCTCTCCCATCCTCTTATGAATGCATGAGAGGGCCTGGAGCCATCTGAAGTTTCTGGGCCTAAAGATAAAACACAAGGTCCCTTGTCGGGGGCCTTATACCTCTTCAGAGTAACTCATGGCTGGACAACGTGTACAAGAGCAAGTGTTCTGCCGTGCTCCACTTCCCTTGCTTCAGGAAATGGAAACACCTGTAATGCATGACAGGCAATAACAGTGCATCTCCCACTGTTAGCCTAGGCAGCACTTACCCACCTTGGAGAGGTTCAATACAGTATTCTCTTTCTCTCTCCTTACATATATAATACATAACCTAAGGCAATACATTATGTGTGTGTATCTTCAATACAGTCCTTAGTAACCAAATCTTTTCAAGATACCACACTAGATTTTCGATAGAAAGACGAAATGACAAAAAAGCCAATTTTTTATAATTAATTTGGAAACTATGACCATTTCTGAGACCTTTCATGGGAACTAGAAACTCAACCCACAGGGCAAAGGCTGAATATGGAATTTAGCTGATTTAACTGTTTAATCCACGTGTAGCTCCCCTGGGAAGTTGTTCTCAGCATTCTGCAACATTGCTTCCTTGGTATCTCTTCACCAACTTCCCTGCTTGCTAAAGGCCTGACAGCTGAGAGGCAGCGCTAAAAGAACATCCATCTAACTGGTACCCAAGGCTCTAGCCACCTGACACTACAGCAGGTCTGAGCGTCCCTGACAGGCAGTTGCCTTAGAGGGGAACCGAGTTGCCTAAAGTCTCCACTAGGGTAAGGGCTCTCATAAATAAAAATGAAACTCTAAGAACCAGACTAAAATTTTGTAGCACTTTAGGCCAATCCTGATGTCCCCGCCCATCTCCCTCCAAAAGCAGCCTTTACTGACCTGTGCCCTTGGGAGGCCCAGAGCCAACATAATCAGAGAGGACTGTGCCACTGCTGATGTCGTTGCCCTTCATGTTGACCACCAGGAAATGGTGCCATTCCCTACATGGAGGAACAGAGGACCATCAGCACCGCAGGAAGTTATTATGCACGCATGGGCGCAGCCAGCAAATGTGCAGCACGCACGTGCTCCACACCAGGATGCGGTGACAGACAAGACAGATGGCCCCACCTTCTCGGCCAGAGCAAACCTTACATGCCAGCAGAGAGGACCCAGCCACTCCCTCCCTCCTTCCGACTCTCTAGGGCAGGGGTCAGCACACTTCTGTGAAGGGCCAGACAGTAAATGTTTTAGGCTTTGTGCAACACACTGTCTCTATCACAACTACTCAACTCTGCAGCTGTAGCCTGAAAGCAGCCACAGACAGGACATCAATAAATTATCGTGGCTGGGTTCCAACAAAACTTTGTTTAGGGACACCAAAATCTGAATTTCATGTAATCTCCACATGTCACAAAGTATTATTGTTCTTCAATTTTTTTCCCCCATTCATTTAAAAATGTTAAAGTCATTCTCAGCTCATGGGGCTGTACAAAAAAAGGTCTCGGGCAGATCTAGCTCTCGGCTATAGATTCTAGACTTTTGTTCTAGGGAGTGAAAGGGAGGAAAATGCACACTCAGGCTTAAGCATGGACGTGAACACCCCAAATCGGGTCTATTTCTGCCACCACAGCATGTCCAGTAAGGGACTTACACAGTGCAAGAAGCACTGGGTCACATGTGGATGACTTGCTGTTTCCCATCTTTCCCCAACTTGCCTGTATTTGGGGTCCTTCCTGCTGGGAGCATCCGGGTCTGTCAAGACCAAGGTATACAGTTTACCTGGATCGAGGCCATCCCACGCAATGCTGGTGGGCCGGTTCTTAACCTGTAGGAAGGAACAGATTTGGAGTTTAAG
Organism: Aethalodelphis obliquidens; assembly: GCF_003676395.1. Lineage (NCBI taxonomy): Eukaryota > Metazoa > Chordata > Mammalia > Artiodactyla > Delphinidae > Aethalodelphis > Aethalodelphis obliquidens. Next base: position 13,306,928 of record NW_020837972.1, on the reverse strand, counting down.
TCAGAAATGTTGAAGAAACCAATACTTTCTTTGACCTCAGATTCCTTAAAGGTCAAGCACAGTAAATTATTAATTAAAGCTCAAGTATATCGACTCTATTAAGAGCGAGAATGTGACATTTAATATACATTATTTATTTTAGTCCCAACAACAATATGGGGCTAGTAGACTTAGAAAGACGATGGGTCAGGATTTCAACGCTCGTGCTGACTGCAACCTTACATTACCTGGAATGACAGGATCTCTAGATTGGTGACCACGTTACCTGGGGCCTGCTAAAGTGAAATCTGAATTAACGAGATATTTAAAAGAGCAGAGAAAATGAGAAAACCAAGGTGGGCAGACGTGGACAGTGAGTCTGGAAAGAGAGGCTGCGAGATGGGCACTTTAAACACCCAAAACAATAAACTCTGTAAACGTCTAAACCAATAAACCATCTGGGAACTGTTTATTCGCACTGTTGCTCCAGAGGTTCGGAACCAAAAACTCGCCACGGCGTCGGGCACCTAGTTTCCCCACTTGCAGCAGCCAGGACCTGGTTAGGCCTCAGCCGTGGGCGCTCAGAAGCCAAACAGTAAAACAAGGCCGTTTACCCTCGAGCCTTCCAGCTGCAGAACGCATTTACCTTTGGGGCGGCTTCACGCTACTGGGAAGAATCTCTGGGCATTGCTGCTCACCGCTGCTCACTGCTTACATAATGCGTCATATGCCCTCGGGTGGGGCTTTTACTTCCCAAATTGAGGCCTAAATTCCTGAGCACCGAGGGGAGGCTCTGGGGACGTGTGGGCGGCCACTCCCCACTCCCTCCAGGGAACGGCGCCCTCCCCTCCCCTGCGCAGCGATCTGGGCCGTTTCGAGGCCTATGCCACTGCCGGCGCCTCGAAGTCCCGGGAAAACGGATCAATTTCTTCCGAAGCCGAGCCCCGCCTGCCACGTGCCGGGTTCCCAGGGCTGGGTGGGGGGAGGGGGCGGTCAGAAGGCCTGCGGCTTGGGCACCGCGACCCCCTTCCCTCGGTTGATCCGGCGCACGGAGGCCGGAACGTCCCTCCCCACCTCCACTGGGTCCCCGCCCCTCCGACCTGAGAGACTCTGAGCCTCCAGTAGCTGCACCCCCGCCGCCCTTGGGTACCTGGGTGGGTGTCAGCACTTTGCCCAGCTCGTCAACCTCCGCACCGCCGTATTTGACCTGCAGCGGATGCTGCGGCCTCTCGTCCACTTCCTGCAGGCTCAAAGGCCCGGACCACTTGCTGAGGTCCACCGGCATTGCGAAACCGAGAGGGTCGGACAGCAAGGAAAGCTGCGAGAGGACTCACGCAGGGTAACTGCCCAGCCTCCCAGCAGCCTACAAGCTGTACCGAGGCAACGCAGGCACTACGGCCAGGGAGCGCATGCGCCAGAGCCACCGCCCCGCCCTGCCCCGCTTCTCCAGTCACCGGCGAGGACGGGCCCCACGCTGCTCTCTGATTGGCCGAACCCAGTAGCGCGGGTCCTGTAGCGCTCCCGGGTCAATGCAGCAGCTTTGGTCTTTCTTTTTGCGGAGGGGGAATGTGCCGCCTGCTGCTGGCGGAGTTCCCAAGAACTGTGGCTGGGCTTGCAAGACTGTTGTTTCAAGAACTGCAATTGAGCTACCATTAATTTTTTTAACCTTTTTGCATGATTCTTTGCTCTACTTTCTAAATGCAGAAATGGTATGGTCTTGCTTTTCTCTTGCACTTCTTAAAACAACCTCATTGCCCCGCCTCCTGGTATTTTCGCGCATGCTCACTGGTTTCCGTAACGGCCAGGAGAGGGCCTGGGGGAACTTTTGAGCGTTGTTCTCAACGGGTAAATATATTTGCACATATATTTGATCTCCCTATCCCCACTTGCTCTAGACAATGTTCTTGGGAAATTTTTTTTTTGAGAATTTTTTTTTTTAAACTTGCAAAACAAGGAATGTTGCTGACCATCCAGTTTTAAAAGGATGAAGTCAGCCACTGCAGTCCCTGACCTACAACACACCCTGAAAGGCATTCAGGACAAGAACAGGATGATGCACTGTGTGCCTTGAGAAAAAAAAGGCAAAATCCTTAGATCTTAGATATATTCTAGGAGAATTTTTAAATGAATCCAGATTCTTGCATCTTTCCATACTTAAAAAGCACTAAAATCATGAACTGAGATATCTGCTCCTAATGACTAGCATCAGTCTTCTACCAACATGTATGCTTGATTGCATGTACCCCTTAGCCAAAATCATATATATACTGGCCTCTCCCTCTTCCTCTTCGAAGCAGTTCCTCGGAGCTATTTGAGAGGCTGTCTCCCAGGCTGTAGTCCTCAGTAAGACACAGAATAAAACTCAACTTCCAACTCTTGTGCTTTTTTTTTTTTTTCGGTCGACAAACCATAGTTACTATTCCTACTTTGTTGACAAGTGGCTCTGTCTCAAAACTGCTCTCATTGTAGCCACCAAATGCTTTCTTTTTCTAAATATGATGGGCACTATTTAATACTCCTTATCTAATTTGACCTTAGGAGAGCTTTTGACATTGATAGCTACCCCCCAGGGAATAAAAAGTTGTCTGTTGTTTTTATTTCCTATTAGGAAATAATACAATTCATTGTAGAAAATTCATATTAAAAAATCCAAAGAAGTAAATACGAATAGCTTCTATTCCACTACTTGAACATAAACATTGGCAACAATTTGGGGTATATTTTTCCAATTTTAAAACTATGACTATAGGGGACTTCCCTGGTGGTGCAGTGGTTAAGAATCCGCCTGCCAGTGCAGGAGACACAGGTTCAGTCCCTGGTCCGGGAAGATCCTACATGCCGTGGAGCAACTAAGCCCATGCGCCACAACTACTGAGCCTGCACTCTAGAGCCTGTGAGCCACAACTACTGAGCCCACATGCCACAACTACTGAGCCCACGTGCCACAACTACTGAAGCCTGTGAGCCTACAGCCTGTGCTCCACAACAAGAGAAGCCACTGCAATAAGAAGCCTGCACACCACAACAAAGAGTAGCCCCCACTTGCCACAACTAGAGAAAGCCCGTGCACAGCAATGAAGACCCAATGCAGCCAAAAATAAATAAATAAGTAAAATAAATTTTAAAAAAATTATGATTATAAATATTTTGTTCTGTTTATTCACCCAAAAAATTGCATTTACTCTACCATTATAGAATATCCATATGAAAATGGATCTTCATTATTTTAATGGGCTAGTCTACTCTAGATGCACCACAATTTGTTCAACAAACGTCCTGATTTTGGACATTTATGCTATTTTGTTGTTTTTTCATTTTACAGATATCACTGAAATGAATATGTGTGTGTGTGTGTGTGTGTGTGTGTACACTTGATGGATAGTTTCAAGAGAATTTTATTAGGGATTAGGTAGGTCAAAGAATATGTACTTTAAAGGGATGAATCATAGCTAGTTAACTGTCTACTTAAGTCCAAACCAGAAGTAATGCCTTCAACATGAAACACTAATATGATTGTTGGTTCTTTCCATCAATTGTTCTATAAATGCATTTTGAGAAACTTGTAACCAAAAGAGAAATAGTCCCTGCCCTCGTGGAGTATATAGTCTAGCAGTGGAGAGAGGCATTCATCAAATGACATTCAACAAATAAAAAATTACAAAATGTGATCTTTCTCAGATACAAATCAGGTAGGTCCACACCTCACCCTGCCTTCCCTAAAACCCTCTGTGCCCCTCCCCCAATTGCCTCAGGATGAAGTCCAGACTCTTAAAAGTGTCCTGTAGACTTCTTCTACTTCCCTGTGTCTACCTCCTTGCATTCTTCTCTCCAAACACTGAATTTGTTTCATTTCCAAATTGTCTTTCTACCTCTGGGCCTTTGCACATGCTGTTCCCTCTTCTTGGAACACTTTTCCCTCATTCCCCTTCTCCCCACCCCTCACTGTATTCTTGTCCAAGTTCACCTTTACTCATCTTAAACATCACTTCCACCTTCTCCCACTCATCAAGACTGGGAAATGCCCTCATCTCTGCATCCACATTCAATTTGTCTTTTCTCTTTCTTAACATTCAGAGCATTTGGGATTATGAGTTTATCATCTGAAACACACTACTGCCCACTGGAATATACACTCCATGAGGGTTATCCCTCTTAGTCACTGGTCTTATCCCCAGCACTTAAAATAGTGCCTGACACACTTAGTACATGATATTATCATTATCATTATTATTATATGAAAATAAGTGAATTTTTTAAAAAGACCATCTGGTTGGTTTCAGGTTCAGATCACTAAAGCTTTGCTTTCTAATAAAATATCACATTCAGAAAAGATAGACCTCTGCACCTGCAAATCCATTATCAACAGCACCTCCTTAATTAGCGGCAGCTGGAAAAATCAGAGCACCTTTCCTCTCACTGTTTAAACAGCTCTCATCAAATGCTCATGAGATGATAGATGCCATCCCACAGCCATGTGTTAAAAAAGAAAACAACTCTTTGGTCTGGTGAGATAGTTGCACCTTCATAGAAAAGTCTCAGAAGGAGACTTTTTAAAATTTGCTTTGAAGGAATTCCCTGCTGGTCCAGTGGTTAGGACTCCGCACTTTGACTGCCAAGGGTCCAAGTTCAATCCCTGTTTGGGGAACTAAGATCCCACAAGCCGCGAGTAAATAAGTAAATAAATAAATAATTTTGCTTTGAGGACTTCCCTGGTGGCACGGTGGTAAAGAATCCACCTGCCAGTGCAGAGAACATGGGTTCGATCCCTGGTCCGGGAAGATACCACATGCCGCAGAGCAACTAAGCCCGCGTGCCGCAACTACTGAAGCCCGGGCACCTAGAGCCCCTGCTCCGCAACGAGAAGCCTGCGTACTGCAACGAAGAGTAGCCCCCACTTGCTGCAACTAGAAAGCCTGTGCGCAGCAACGAAGACCCCACACAGCCAAAAATAAATAAATAAAATTAAAAACATAAAAAAAGAAATTTGCTTTGAGCTAGCTCTGGGACTAAACACAGATGCTCACTGGCTATTTAAGAGGTGCGAATGACTTTATGGAGTGCCTGCTAGCTGCAAAGTGCTTAACTGTGCTTATGGATAAGGTTCTGGAGGTTCATGGAGTGACGGGGAGAGACCCCCTGGATCTTGCCATGCCTTCCTCTGTCTCTATTAGCCTGGGCTGCTCTCTCCACTGAGGAGAGGGAACTGGAACCACATCCATTAAAACTATGGTTGGAACCGGCCAAACCGTATTTACTGGGCGCCTACTGTGTTCAGGTCAGCCTGCTCCCATAAGGACTGCTCGCATTACCAAATGCATGCCCCCTATAGGTCCACGCATTCCAAGGACAACTGTAACATTTACCAAGCACCCACTGTATGTATGCCCCAATGACAACAATTAACATTTACTAAGCACCTACTGTGTGCAGGTCAGAGTGCTCCAGTGAAGACAACTTCCATTTCCTGACCATTATCACTCCCACGTGCCAGGCCCTGACTGAAGGCCTTGATGCTCAGCGTTTCATTTCATCCTCACACCAACCCAATGTGGGAGGGACTGCTATTAACCCATTTCATAGTTAAATAAACTGAGGCTTGGAGAGGTAGAGTGACAAAGCAGATGAAAGCCCACCTTCCCCCCTAGGCCAGACACAAAGTCCTTAAGCATGCTCTAGCTGGGAGTGCTGGGAATAGGTGAGGCAATCATGGTCTTTGACTCCAGAAAGCTTTCCCCTGGTGAAGGTTTATGCAGGAAATCACCATGAAAACCCCTCATGGCAGCCGTGAAAATGCAGCCCACACATCTCCAACTGCAGGGAGAGAAGTTGGTCAGGGCCCCAGGTGCTGTTATCTGCTTTGAGGCCAAGACCACGCTTTGGCAGGCTGCCCCCAGCCCATGACCGAGCTTGGCAGGGTTATTAACGCAGAGCTGGGAGGCTCAGGGCTCCTACGTGGTCAGCACTGGCTTGCCTGTTTCTTTGCAACTACACCTCAGGCTAGGTTGCTTCCTTCCCTGGCTTCCACACTCAGGCTCAGATTCTCTCCCCATTTTCTCTCACAGCCATCTCTCCTAGTAAATACCTTGCACATTGAATCCCATCTTGTCATCAGCTTCTCAGATGACCAAGAGTGATGCTCCCAAGTGTAAGAGACAGTATGAGGACCACCTGAAGTGGAAGCAAGCTTGGAGTGTGTGGGTGCTGGGCTTGGACCAGTGGACAGACTGGTTTCACTAGAATGGGAGATTTAGGTAGGGGCAGATGGATGACATAGCAAAAAGGCTGAATAAGCATAAGGGACAAGGAAGGGAATGTCCTTTTTTTTTTTTTAACCTATAAAAAGTTTTAAAATGTCTTCAATATACAAGTAATCAGACACATAGCATAATCTAAGGGCACAGGAATGGAAGTCAGAATACATTCACTTCCTAATCCATCACCTGGTACCTTATGAAACCTTGGGCAAGGAGGGCAGGCAGAAGAATGGCGTCTCAAAGATGTCCACATCCTAATTCCCAGAGTCTGTGAATATATTCTGTTACGTGACTAACGGGAATTATGATACCAGATGGAATTAAGGTTGTTAATCAGCCGACCTGAATACTGGGAGATTACCCTCAATTATCTGGGTGGACCCAGTGTAATCACAAAGGTCCTTAAATGGGGAAGAAGGCAGGATTGTCAGAACAAGAAGGATGCCATGTGGGAAAGACTTACCCAACCATGGCTGGGTCTGCAGGTGGAGGAAGGGGCCAGGAGCCAAGCAGTGCAGGCAACCTCCAGAAGCTGGAAAAGGCCAGGAACCAGATTCTCCCCTAGAGGTTCCTGAATGAATGTGACCCTGCTGACACCTTGATTTTAGCCCAGTGAGACCCACTTCAGACTTCTGACCTCCAGAACCGTAAGATAACAAATTCGTGTTGTCGTAAGCCACTACGTTTCTGGTAATTTTTTACAACAACAATAAGAAAGTTATACAGAATATGACTTATGTTTGCTAAGCCTCAGTTTCCCCCTCTCTAAACTGGGTTTATCAATACCCCTGAAATGATCGTGGTGAGGATTAAATGAAACACAGGTGATGTGCTTCATACACAGCCTGGCACCTCCTAATGGGAAGCTATTACTATTTTTACATGTTCATTATATAAAACTTTATTCATAAATACAAACACGCAAACATAAAATTAATTAATTAGCAATCCAACCACCTAAAAGCAATGAACATCCTGCAGTATTTCCTTTCAGACTACCTTCTATGTATATAAATGTGAATATGCATATATGATAGTTCGGATTCAGTATGAACTGGGTCAAATTATACATACATGCTGTTGTATAATTTGCCTTTCTTCACTTATGTCTATAAATAAATTACTACAGCAACATTCTTAATGGTTGTACAGGATTCTATTGTATGGATTGTTGCTTGTTTGCAAACGAAATCCTCCATATGGGAACATTTCAGATGACCTCACTATTATGCTCTAGAAACACCTCTGCAATATATATTCTTTTACATGTACCTTCATGCACTTGTTTACTTGTTGTTTGTTTTCTCCTGAGAATAAAATCATAGAAGTGGGCCAAACATCATTTACATTTTAAGTTTGGGATACCATATTCCAAATCGGGCAGAGTCTCTGTGACTGACCGATTTTTAAAGCAAAAGGACACCTAGTGATCAACAGGTTTACTCTCTCATGGTTTTCGTTTTGTTTCGGCCAATGGGGGTGGGGCGGCGGTGTTTACACTCTCATTTGTTTTTCAATGTTCCTTTCTATCTCCACAGTTTTATATTCATGATTTCAACAATATATGTAGACTATCTGATCCACGTAAGAACACAGATCTCACTTAGTAGTCTATGTTGAACATTTTCTGATGTTATACGTTTCAAAAAATGGTTTTTTTAAAACAACTGCCAGTTACGATGACGTCGTGAATTATTTGATCGTGCATTTGCTGTTAGATGTTGAGACTGATTCTCATTTACCCCTTCACTGGACAGTTGAGGAAACCGAAGTTCAGAAAGGCTCAGGGACTTACCAAAGGCTGGCATCCAGCTGAAAGGAGAATCTGTCTGGTCTGTGGGGACATGTCTCGGCAGAGTCGGGCAGGGCTGGGCACCCAGGAGAGCTTCTGCCAACCAGAGCGGAGGAGCCAGGCACACCTGCAAATGCCTCCAGAAAGCCTTGTTTTTACCCAGAAACCAAGAAGTGCCAAAAAAAATCCAGGTAAAGACTCAGCCCTGGGGGCCTTTAGGGGCTCCTGGCATTTAGTAGATGCTCACTATTCACCGCTTACTCAGAGCGCTGTCGATGTCTTAAAGGAGGTGGGAAAAGCAATTTTTAAAAACAAAGAAAAGCAATGTTGTATTCATTGACACACATCTACTGTGTACACTTGCCTTTCTGGACTGTAAATTGTCTGTGTGTGTTTGTCTCGGTGAGGAGCTTTTGTAGGGCTGCTGTGGATAGACTCAAATGAATGAGCCTGTGAAACCACAGGCTGCTTTGTTTGTTGAGTGAGGGCAGGAAATTCATTGATGTGGTTATTCAGTGGAATGGCTTCATTCCAGTTTTACTCTTGTGCTTCTGCTAGAGAAAGTGTTTCGTGAGGGAGGCCTGGACAAAGATAAATCTCCCACGTGTGGCCACAGCTTAAGTTCAGAAACTGTTGTCAAGACCATGCCAGTCACCTGGAAGTGTGACTCCAGGGGCCCAGGCTCTGGCTCTTGGCCAAGCAGATGAACTGAGACATTTTTCTGGAAATTGATCTTCAACTGGTTTCCAGGATTCCGCTTGTTAGATTTTTTTTTTTTTTTTATACTGAGGTTTTTGCTTTTACTCTACGAGAATTTCAAAGCATTTAAAAACACCCTTTAAATTCCCACTGGTATCTTCTGCATAAAATATTTTTAGGAAAGAGTTAGGCAGAAAATTAATTTTTAAAACAAGCAAATTCTAGTTCTTCAAAAAATTAAAAATAGAATTACCACATGACTTAGCAATCTCACTTTTGGCATGTAGATCCAAAGGAATTGAAAGCAGAGTCTCAAAGGGATATTTGCAAGTCATGTCTACAGCAGCATTATTCACAATAGCCAAGAGGTGGAAGCAACCCAGTGTCTGTTGACAGATGAATGAATAGACAAAATGTGGTGTATACATACAATGGAATATTATTTAGCTTTATAAAGGAAATGCTGACGCAAGCTACAACATGAATGTATCTTGAGGACATTACACTAAGTGGAATAAACCAGAAACAAAAGGACAAATACTGTATGATTCCACTTATATGAGATATCTAAAGTGGTCAAATTCACAGACACAGAAAATAGTGTTGCCAGGAACTGGGTGGGAAGGAGGGAATGGGGAGTTGTTGTTTAATGAGTATAGAGTTTCAGTTTTGGAAGATGAAAAAGTTCTGGAGATTGGTTGCACAGCAGCCTAGTATAAACACACAATAGAATATTATTCAGCCCCAAAAAGGAATGAAGTGCTGATACACGCTATAATGTAGATGCACCTTGAAAACATTGGGATAAGTGAAAGAAGCGAGACACAAAACGGCAAGGATTTTGTGACTCCACTTATGAAATATCCAGGATAGGTAAATCCATAGACACAGAAGGCAGACTGGTGGTCACCATGGCTGGGAGGAGTAGGGAAAGGGAACTTCTGCTTACTGGGCATGGTTTTTTTGTTTGTTTTTTTGGCTGCGTTGGATCTTCGTTGCTGTGCGCGGGCTTTCTCTAATTGCAGCGAGTGGGGGCTACTCTTCATTGTGATGTGCGGGCTTCTCGTTGCAGTGGCTTCTCTTGCTGCAGAGCAAGGGCTCCAGGTGCACAGGCTTCAGTAGTTGTGGCTCGCAGGCTCTAGAGCGTAGACTCAGTTGTTGTGGCGCACAGGCTTAGTTGCTCCGTGGCATGTGGGATCTTCCTGGACCAGGGTTTGAACCCATGTCCCCTGCACTGGCAGGCGGATTCTTAACCACTGTGCCACCAGGGAAGTCCCTGGGCATGGGTCTTATTTTGAGGTGATGAAAATGTTCTGGAACTAGATAGAGGTGGTGGTAGTACAACATCGTGATGTATCAAATGCCACTGCATCATTCACTTTATTTATTTATTTATTTTTGGCTGCATTGGGTCTTCATTGCTGTGCGTGGGCTTTCTCTAGTTGCAGCCAGTGGCGGCTATTCTTTGTAGCAGTGCATGGGTTTCTCATTGCGGTGGCTTCTCTTGTTGCGGAGCACAGGCTCTAGGCGCACAGGCTTCAGTAGTTGTGGCACGTGGACTCAGTAGTTGTGGCTTGTGGACTCTAGAGCACAGACTCAGTAGTTGTGGCACACGGGCTTAGTTGCTCCGTGGCATGTGGGATCTTCCTGAACCAGGGCTCAAATCTGTGTCCCCTGCACTGGCAGGCAGATTCTTAACCACTGCGCCACCAGGGAAGACCCTGCATCATTCACTTTAAAATGGTTTATTTTATGTTACATGAATCTCACTTCACTTAAAAAATAAGTAAATTATAGAAGTCACCTGCAAATATTTGTAGGCTCAGAGGTTGCTTGCAGTATTACTCTGCAAATAGCACATGCTTTCAGAGACTGGGAAACAGAAATGGACAGATTAACTGGTATAAACACTGGTGTTGGTTTGCCAGCATCCATCTCTCTTTCGATTAATAGCACCCCACTCTTCCTTTGGGGAACCACCCCTCTGTCACTCTCAGTTCATGTGGTTTAGGAAGGGCTGAAGGGATAGTCATGTGACCTAAGGCTGGCCAATCAAAGCATTGCATCCCTCTGGTCTAGCCATTGGTTCAGGGATGCACAGGTGAACGAAGCCAAGCCAATGAGACTCAGTTCCAGGACCTTGGGTGGAACCACTGGGAAGAGGGAATCTCTCTTCCAGCAGTGCTGCTGAGGAGAGAGAATGTCAGCCTGGAGCTGTTGGTAGTAATCTGACCACTGGGACCAAAGAGGCTGCCTGGGAAAGGAGCCAACACAGAGCAAAGTAGCTCTGAGACAGAGAGAGTCATTGTGACATGGTGACATTGACACTGTTTGACACCTGGATGGAGCCAAGCATGAAGCAAGATCTACCCCTTGGACTTTTCAGATACGTGAGCCAGCTAATTCCATTTTGGACCTGTGCCAATTTAAGTTGGATGTTCTTCACGTGCAATAAAATGAATCCTGGATCAATGCAGATGATCTGCTCATTAAAAAGGAGCTAGAGGGCTTCCCTGGTGGCGCAGTGGTTGAGAGTCCGCCTGCTGATGCAGGGGACACGGGTTCGTGCCCCGGTCCGGGAAGATCCCACATGCCGCGGAGCAGCTGGGCCCGTGAGCCATGGCCGCTGAGCCTGCGCATCCGGAGCCTGTGCTCCCTAACGGGAGAGGCCACAGCAGTGAGAGGCCCGCGTACCACAAAAATAATAAAATAAAAAGGAGCTAGAAATAGAAACTAGGTCTCCCAAATCATGCTACAAGTCAGTGAAGCCTCATTCATTCAGACCTTAAGCTATCAAATTAATGATTATTCAAACTGGAATCTTTACCATCTTCATGAAAAATGGCTTGCGTGTGTCTTTTTTTTTTTTTTTTTTTTTTTTTCGGTCCGCGGGCCTCTCCCCGCGGGCCTCTCACTGTTGTGGCTTCTCCCGTTGCGGAGCACAGGCTCCGAACGTGCAGGCTCAGCGGCCATGGCTCATGGGCCCAGCCCCTCCGCGGCATGTGGGATCTTCGCGGACGGGGGCACGAACCCGTGTCCCCTGCATCGGCAGGCAGACTCTCAACCACTGTGCCACCAGGGAAGCCCTATGCCTGTGTCTTAAACAAGAGAAACTATAGAATGCCTGGCCTGGCCACAGCCGCTCTGAAGCCCTCATGAGTCCACCCCCTGACCCACCTGACAGGCAATGCACAGGCCTGTCAAACCACCTGTGAACTGGCCTGGTTCAAAAGGATGACCTACACCAATCAGATTCAACCTCTTGAATCTGCACTAGTATATATGGAGAAGCAGGCAGGTGTAAGTGGTAGGAACTAATGCAGAAAGGAGAAGATGCACAGAGAGTGCAGAGGGGCCGTTAAGAGCCTTGGGCAGGCTGGAAATCAGAGGCAGCAGAGAGTGTGGGTAAAGGATTTATAGTATGGAGGAGAAATGGCCGATCGGCAGTGGGAAAACAGCAGATTCACAGAGAAAAACGAGCACCTGGAGAAACAGACAGCCTTCCATCTCCAGAACTGACCCGCTCCACGGAAGGGCTCCAGGTGGGTGCCAGACCACCAGCACTGTTTGAGCAAACACCTTGTTCGTTTTTGAAAATTTACTTTTTTGAAGTATAGTTGATTTACGACATTGTGTTAATTTCTGCTGTACAGCAAAGTGATTCAGATATATATATATTCTTTTTCATATTCTCTTCCATTATGGTTTATCATAGGATACTGAATCTAGTTCCCTGTGCTATACAGTAGGACCTTGTTGTTTATCCATTCTCTATATAACAGTTTGAATCTGCTAATCCCAAATTCCCAATCCATCCCTCCCCCACTATCCCCCTTGGCAACCACAAATCTGTTCTCTATATCTGTGAGTTTGTTTCTGTTTTGTAGATATTTGTGTCATATTTTAGATTCCATATATAATTGATATCATATGGTATTTGTCTTTCTCTTTCTGACTTACTTCACTTAGTGTGATAATCTCTAGGTCCATCCACATTGCTGCAAATGGCATTATTTCATTCTTTTTTATGGCTGAGTACTATTCCATCGTATATACGTACCACATCTTCTTTACCCATTCATCTGTCGATGGACATTTAGGTTGTTTGCATGTCTTGGCTATGGTGAACAGTGCTGCTATGATCATTGAGGTGCATGCATCTTTTTAAATTATAGTTTTGTCCAGATATATGCCCAGGAGTAGGATTGCTGCATCATATGGCAACTCTATTTTTAGTTTTTGAGGAACCTCCATACTGTTTTCCATAGTGGCTGCACCAATTTACATTCACACCAACAGAAACTCCTTGTTCTTGAGGTGACCTCAGCACATCTCAGTGCCAAGAAACCCAAAGAACATGCCCACATTATTTTTATGTTAATCAGGACTCTTTCAGTTGCAAGTGACTAAAACCCAGTGCAAATGGAATCTTTAAAGAAGAAAAGTAATTAGTTCCAGTACTGGGATGCCAATGGGTAGTTGGCTTCAGAAGTATCCAGATCCACAGGCTTAAGTGGTGCCCTAAGTATCTGTCTCCCTCCTGTTTCTCAATTTTGTTTGCCTCTGGGCTGGTTTCAATCCCAAGTAGATTCTCCCTTTATGTTGCCCTATGGCCATTACGGTCAGCAGCTTCTAAGATGGCCCCAGCAATCCCCACCTCCTGGTATTCATGGTCTTGTGTAATCCCCTCCCCTTGAGTAAGCCACTTCTAACCAATAAAATATGGCAATGTTAATGGGATGTCACTTCCGTGATTAGGTTACATAAGATTAGGACTTACAACTTGCTAGCACGTACTCTCTATTGCCTTCTTGGCTTGCTGGCTTTCGTGAAATCACCTGCCAAGTATAGAAAGACTCACATGACAAGGAACTGGGGGTGGCCCCTGGCCAACAGTCAGTGAGGATCTGAGGCCCTCGGTCCAATGTCCCACAAGGAACTGAATCCTGCCAACAACCACCAAGTGAGGTTCGAAGCAGATGGTTCCCCAGTCAAGACTCCAGATGAATGAGGTGTCCGGTTCCTGGTTAAAAACTAATGTGTGGGCTTCCTCGCTGGTCCTGTGGTTAAGCCTCCACGCTTCCACTGCAGGGGCGCGGGTTAGATTCCTGGTTGGGGAACTAGGATTCTTTATGCTGTGTGGCGCAGCCAAAAAAGAAAAAGTTAAAAAACAACAACAGCAAAAAGCAAAAAATCCTATGTGTGATTTCTCAGGCCTGACGGTAGGCAATTCAGAGGGTTTACCTGGCAGGCCACCCAGGGGAAAGCTGCCCCCTTCCCCCCATGCCAGACCTGGTGCACAGACAGCACATTGCAGTCTCTAAGGGAGTTGCAGTCCAGGACTCAGCCCCTCTGACCAGTCATGCTCTTATGCATATTATGCTCCTTCCTTCTTGGGTCCCTTTATCTGAGGTCCTGGGCAGAGGTCCTCTCCAGGCACCTCTGCCCTGGCCTCCTTATTGGGGGTGAGGGGACATGACGTTGCAGACACTTGCTCACTCTGACTTCATACCAGGTACTTTTCCACTCCAATCCCTCCTCCCTCTACATCCTCACCACCACCCTCCCCCAAGTCCCAGGGGCTATAAACTGCTAGAGCCTTTTGTCTGGGGTCCCTTCCACAGTGAGACACATATAGGGGAAAATGCAACAGGGAGAGTAGGTACTTTCTCCAGTTTCAGCCTCTTCCCTAAACCATCACAGTAAGTGATCAACGGCTTAACTCTTTCATTTTCAGCTTGTTGCTTTATTCGGCTACTTGCACACCTGACACTTCAGCGCTCTCTCCCAGCTAGACTGCGATCCTGACAAGGAGACCCCAGCTTAGGCCGACACCTTGACTGCAGTCTCTTGAGAGACCCTGAGGCAGAGCCCCTGATCCACAGAAATTGTGAGATGATGTATGTATATTGTTTTAAGCTGCAGAGCTTGTGGTGATTTATTATGCAGCAATAGCTGACCAATGATAGCCACCAACGGCTTCAGGCCTGCGTTCATTCAAGTTAGCAACCCTAGCAGAAGGAGGGACTCCATTGCTCCACACCTCCAGCAGAAAATAGGGACTGCCTCTCACTAATCCAGACCAGCTGTGTGCCTAGCCCTAACCTGCTCCTGATCATTCTGACCAGCCTGGGGCCTCATCCACTCCCATAGCTCCATCCCAACCCTGTTTGCTTAGAGTTGGGGAGAGGCAGCTTTCCAAAGGAAAATAATTGCGCCGATACCAGAAAGAAGAGAAACAGAGGCAGGAAAGCAAAAGCAAGACCTATTTTGTACAAGTAGCAAGGAAGTAAAGCCCACACCTTCACAGAGATACTGTTAACCAGCTCAAGAGAGCAACTTGCAAGCACCGTGTCAGTAAGCGCCTTGCCTGACTACACAGGTAGTACAAATTACCTCCGATACCAGCCACTTTATTAGACTCCATCTCTACTTAACAAAATTTTATTAGCTTACTAGAACTTTCTGCATGCTCCAGAAATTAAGAAACTGCAGTTGACCCTTGAACAACACGGTTTTGAACTGTGCAGGTCCACTTGCACATGGATTTTTTTCAATACATATATTGGAAAATCTTTTGGAGATTTGTGACAATTTGAAAAAACTCAGATGAACCACATAGCCTAGAAACATGGAAAAAAATTAAGAAAAAGGTAAGTCATGAATGCATAAAATATATATAAATATACATATAACATACAAAATATATGTTGACTGTTTATGTTATCAGTAAGGCTTCTGGTCAACAGTAGGCTATTAAGTTTTAGAGGAGTCAACATTTATACATGGATTTTTGACTGCATGGAGGGGTTGCCCCTAACCCCCATGTTGTTCAAGAGTCAACTGTATATTTATGAAAACACATTAACCTACCACTTATTTTGATTTCCCCAACTTGTTTGAATTAGTAAGGTTTTGCTGTAATTAACATTTGTCCAGAAGTTCAAGGCAAGTGAACAAAAGGGTGCCCGGTCATTTCCCTGTAGTTGAGTCATACTCCTAGAAGGGCAATGTCAGAAATACAGAAATATACATGTATATTAAAAAATAAATACATTATCTACATATATTACTTTTGTGAATTCCACTTTGGAAAGAGAGAGAGAAATTTAAGTTTACTTAAAAAGAAAATTAAATTTTTTTAATCTTTTGGCTGCATCGCATGACACGCGGGATCCTAGTTCCCCTGACCAAGGATCAAACCTGTGTCCCCGGCAGTGGAAGCACAGAGTCTTAACCACTGGACCGCCACAGAAATCCCAAAAAGAAATTTACTTTTAAAATTCAAATTTACTACAGTGTAAGTAGTTTGAGGGGCTACGTGTTTGGCTTTACACACTGACATTGGACTTCTACATAACATATGGTGTATTGTTCTTCTCAGTTTCCCGTGAGACACCTTGACTATGATTGTACATTTCAATTTGCTGTCATGGGAAATAAGATGTGTAGTTCACTGAAGTATCTTCCATCTCTCTAACTCAACCCCTCCTCCCACGATTAAGAGTCCAAATAACCCCCCCATATACAAAAATATATGTGTGTATATATATATAAAAATAAATATATATATATATATATATATATATACACACACTATCATCCAATACCCTTTTAGACTAAGATACAGTGGTTCCCATTCTCATATTTGTGCTGAAAAACATACCCCCAAAAACGTTCTTTTGGGAGGATATATGTACCTGAAGGAAGGACATGCAAGAAGTCATGGAGAACAAAGAAACTGGTAAACATATGGGTAAATATAAATGTGCATTGATTGTAAAAACCAATAACAGAATGTTCAGGAGGAGGATAGAGGTCACGGTTAACTCTCGAGCAGCAGCATCCAATAGAAATAAAAGTTGAGGGCTTCCCTGGTGGTACAGTGGTTAAGAATCCGCCTGCCAGTGCAGGGGACACAGGTTCAAGCCCTGGCCCAGGAAGATCCCACATGCTGAGGAGCAACTAAGCCCATGTGCCACAACTACTGAGCCTGCGTTCTGGAGCCCACAAGCCCCAACTACTGAGCCCGAGTGCCATGACTACTGAAGACCCCACACCTAGAGCCAGTGCTCCACAACAAGAGAATCCACCGCAATGAGAAGCCCGCGCACCACAATGAAGAGTAACCCCTGATAGCCGCAACTAGAGAAAGCCCACGCAAAGCAATGAAGACCCAACGCAGCAAAAAAAAAAAGTTTTCGATTTGATCACTAAAAAAAAAAAGGAAATAAAAGTTGAGCCACATATGTAATTTAAAATTTTTGAAGTAGTCACATTAAAAATTTTTTCTTAAAGCAGGTGAATTTAATAAAAATTAAAAGAAGGTGAAATTAATTTTAATAATATATTTCATTTAACTCAATGTACCCCAAAATATCGCTATTTCTACCATACAAGCTGGTGTGATTGCAGGGAAAGTGAGCTTAGAAATCACTTCTCTTTTAAACCTAGAATATACAACATTAACAAAGACTGGGGGCAATGCTCAACTCACACTGTTGGAAGGACTAGAAAGTAATATAACTTTTCTCGAGGGCAATTTGGCAGGATCTATCAAAATTTCACTATGCGTGATTTTTTCTCCAATAATAATACCTCTCCTGAGAATTTTTCCTGCAGGAAATTTCACAAGGTTCACAAAGCCTGAACATTGCTATGAAGCATGGGGTGTTCATTGTTTTGTAGTTTGTGATAATGAAAAAAAGGAAACAACTTAAATGCCCATTGAGTGGAGGATTAACTGGATTATGATGAATCCACACTATGGAATCATCATAACTATGGAATACTGGGTAATCTTTAAAAAGCATTAGCTGAACTTAAATGTAGTGACAGGAAGCCAGACACAGAAGGCCATATATTATATGATTCCACTTATACGAAATATCCACAATAGGCAATTCCATGGAGACAAAAAGTAGATCAGTGGTTGCCGGGAGCTGGGAGGTGTGAGGAAGGGAAATGGGAAGTGACTGCCAGTGGGTATGGGGTTTCTTTCTGAGGTGATGAGAATGATCTGGAATTAGTGGTGATGGCTGCACAAACTTGTGAATGTACAAACAACCACTGAACTGTACACTTTATTTAAAAGGGTAAAAAAACAAAAAAAAAGCAAGTTGCTTACAAATATATAGTGTGTGATCTCATCTATGCTTTTAAAAAAATCTGTATGTTTACATGTTGTATATAATTCATGTGTATGTAAACACACAACTGGAAGGATAAACAACAGTTAACTGGGTTTTTTTAGGGAGAAATAAAGAACTTAAGAAGATTTGTTACAGGGACTTTTGCTTCCCACAGGTGGACTGAATTATTTTAAATTATATGTTTACAAATTTTCCTTTTAAGACAATTAAAATATTTCTGCTTAATTGACAAGCAGGAAGAGTTTTAAAAAACGGGAAACTAGAGTAAGCCAAATAATTAGTATGGTCCTGTTGATTATTTGATATAAAAAATGTAGATAAAAATTATAATTTTTATAATGTAATTGTAAAATATTATGAATTATATTATAATTTATATATTGGATTGGCCAAAAAGTTCATTCGGGTTTTTCTGTGAGATGTTATGGAAGAACCCGAACGAACTTTTTGGCCAATCCAATAATTATAATGTTATATTTTATTATTCTATTTTATTGATATTATCTTTATATAATTATAATATTATAATAAATTATAAAATAATAATATACACATTCTGCATGTCCCAAATGACATAATGATATGTATTCAGCTTTCTTCTTTGTCAGGTTCCACGCTAAGCCTCTCATAATGGCTTTCTCTCATATAATCTTCTCAGTATATCCTAAGATAAGGGCTATAGTTATCATTCCCATCATTGCCATTTACAACAGAGGAAACAGGCTCAGAGAGATCTCATAGGGAAGCTTAGTAGCAGTGGGCTATAGATATAATTTTTTTTTTTTTTGGCTGCACGGCTTGTGGGATCTTAGTACCCTGACCAGGGATTGAACCCGTGCCCTTTGCAGTGAAAGCACGGACTCTTAACCACTGGACCACCAGGGAATTCCTGAGATATAAATCTGAGTGTGTTTGATACCAGAACCCAGGGTCTTATCCTGCAGCTGGTTAGAAAAGATTGGAATGCAGGCTGGGAAACAGAGAGCATAAGAAAGTGAAGAAGTGGCAGTGAGTGTCTCGCAGGCTGTACGTGGGGAATGGGGGGTAATCCGTGGTAATCCAGGCTGGGTGACATCTGGGGACCCCGGGCCTGGATGGAAGGTGCCAGCCAGGCTCTCCATGCCTCATTGCCATGGCTCACAAAATTGAGGAAATCAAGGACTTTCTGCTTACAGCCAGGTGAAAGGATGCCAAGTCTGTCAAGATAAGAAAAATAAGGATAATGTGAAGTTTAAAGTTTGATGCAGCAGATACCTTTACACCTTGGTCATCACAGAAAAAGAGAAGGCAGAGAAGCTGAAGCAGTTCCTGCCCCCAGCTTTGGCAGTGAAGAAGCTGAAATGAACCACGCATGCTGATTTGAACTGTACTGAAATTTTAAAAATTAAAAAAGAGAAGAAAGAAAGTGAAAAAGTCACTAAGGAGATAAATATTGAGGACAAGAGCAGTGAAACTTACCTGTGACTTTATATAAACTTAGATGAAGATACCCATTTAAAGATGGTCCCCAAAAGACAGGCTGTACCCTGAAGCAGGGAAGATAAACAACTCCTGGGGAGGCCAGATATCCCCTGGAAGGGGAGAAGCTGAACTGATTGTCAAGAAGATAGTTTTGGGCAAACAAGAACCATCTTCAAGATTCTAGAGTTTTGTGAGCAAGAGATGCCAAAATAAATCCTCTCGTGAGTGCTACATTCAGTGTCGCCGTTCGTTTCTGTTGGGGCCAACACTCTATTTGTTCGCTTACCATTTACTGAATGTCTACCAAGCCCTGTGCTAGACTCTGAAGACAGAGACCCGGATGAAACATTGTCCATACCTTCAGAGAGATTCCAGGCTGGAGCAGGAAGACAGACATGTAAAGTGATTCTTACAATTCAGAGTGGCAAGGGTTCTGATATAAATTTCCACAGGGTGCTACAGGAATACAGGAGAAGGGTACCTGTCCCTGCTGTGTACACCAAGGAAGACTTCTTGGAAGAGATGACCACTTGAGCCCAAAGAATTTGTGGGAATTAGCCAGGTGAAGGAGGGAGTAAAGGGCATCCCTGGTAGTGGAAAGAGCAAGAACATGGGTGGGGGACATGGGGGTGTAGAAACACCATGGCTTGATTGAAGCAGTCATTGTCAGACATTGCTGGAGCTACAGGGATGAGTGTGGGCTCCATGAAGGCAAAGCCCTCTCTTTGTTCTGTTCCCCATTGTTACTGCAGTATCCAGCATGGTGCCTGGCACACAGTAAAGGTCAGAACTCCAGTAAGGAGTGTGGGAACAGAGGGGAGGAGATGGACTCCAGGGCTGGAGTGTGTGAGTGACTGAAGAGTGTATATGTCTGAAAGGACTTTGGCAATGAACAAATGCGCTGAAAAGTGAAATTTCACATTCCTTGGGGTTTTGCCTTTTGGGAGTTTCCTATTTGTAAAAATACAGATTCATTGCTATTTGACATTGGAATTGTACAACAAAGAATGTTGCTCACCACCCGTTTCTACAAGGATTAAGTCATTAGCCACTGCAGTGATTGACCGACAGTGCACCCTGACGGAATTCAGGATGAAAACCAGGATGGGGCACTCTGTACTTTAGAAAACAGGCCCCTTACATAGTTAGGGTGTATATTCAGGAGGAATTTTAATGAACCCAGATTCTTGCATCTTCCCACACCTAGTAAAGCACTAAAATCATGAACTGAGATACCTGTTACTTGTGACTAGCAGTAACCGTTTACCGAGATGTATGCTTGACTGCACGTATTCCCTCACCAAAATCATATGTATACTGGCCTCTCCCTCTATGTCTTTGAAGCAGTTCCTCAGAGTTACTTAGAGACTCTTTCCCAGGCTATTGTCCTCAATAAGGTCCCTGAATAAAATTGAAACACACAATTCATGTTGTGCGTTTTCTTATTTCCATCGACAGAATGGTCAGAAATACATGCTGAGAAGAAAAAGGAGGTCTAGGGTAGTTAAACCTAAAAGTAACTTACTTATCCAGGAATCTAACCTTCCATCTCCTTTCTATTTCCACAAATGCCCTATATCTTCTGAAGGCGCCCACCTGGAACCCCTGCCTCTCCAGAACCCAGCTGAGAATCAAGACTGCCAAGCCACAAAAACAAAGGTCATAGAGTCCACAGCGGAGCAGGTAATTTTCTCATTTAGTGTCTCTGTATTCTTATTTTACCCAGAGTTCTAATAAGTTTAGTCGTCTGGGTTCCAAGGTAGAGAATGTATAAAGCAACAAATTAAACAGCAAATTGACAGGAGCAAGAAGCACAGTTATGTTCATAGTTACCGATTGCTGGACATCTACTGCCTGCAGGGTACTTTACTGGCGCATGCCTCATCAAGTCCACTCAATAACCCCCAGAAACGGAGGCTCCAAGAGGGGTAAATAACTTACCTAAGGACACATGGAAACGTAAGCAAACCTGGCAGATAGGAGGAACCAAACCCGTGCTCAGTGCCTAACCTGCAGGAGGAATTAAAGAAACAGCAGTCTGGGGCCATTTTGTGTGTGAGATAAGCCCTTCTGGTTCCCACAGATAGCAACGTTCAGACACAAAGGGTCATTCCTGGAATCGTCATGAGAAAAGATTGCATTGTGTCCACTGCGCTCTGTTCAGAGTAAGGGAACTATGTGCTACATTTCAGAAATATCAGATAAGTGGGTGAGTTCTGGCTTTGTCCATGAGCTGTGACCTTGAGCACACTGCCGCTTTTCCTCCTCTGATGGTGAGGGTTATTGTTTGAACCAACAATCTCTGAAATTCTTTGAGTTCCAGGCAGCTTGGACCAACTCCTATCTCTTGGAAGACCTTGGCTGTGGAACCCAGGGTCCATTCAGGACTGAGAGCGCCACCTGGTGATTCAACCTTGTAAGTGAGATTTTTCACTTCCTCCTGTGCCCAGCCAACCCAGTCGACAATTCCAGTTTAGACCTGCAGGATGGTTTTTTTTCCCCTAACTCCTTGAAATTGCTTTTAAAATGTTGTGAATATGTGTATTTTCCTGGTTAGAGGGTACATAGATTTTCATCACAAGTTTCTTAATCCTCCCTTTCCCCAGTCCAAGTTTTTACTTCTGTCAGTAAATGTGAGGCCCAGAGCAGAAGTGATTCATTCTATAAACATGGGCTGGAGGCTGTGACTTTGTTTGGAAAGTTATTTTACCTCTCTGAGCCTCAGCTTCCTCATTTGTAAAATGTCGATAAGATTTGTACCTCCTTCTGAAGTCTGCTCAAAGAATAGGAGGAGAACTTCCATAGAAAGTGTGCCTGGCAAGAGCATTATTATATATTATGAGGAAATTTTCTCAAAATCTTGCAAGAAGTCAGCCATTGGCTGGAAAAGCCAGGATGCAAGAGGTACTGTGTCTCTGCCAGTTTAGCAGAGACAGGGAATTCTAGACAGGGAATGAAAAAATCTTAGAGTGGAATTAAGTTTAATGCACTTGTCTTTGAGAAATGGGATGGAACTTTTGCAAGGTGGGAGAAAGAATTGAAGCGAACAAAGATCAGATTCTGGGACCCTAAGAGGTTGGGAATTCCTGGCTACACAGCCGAAGGAGTTTGACTGAAATCTTCGGAAAAAGAAAAAATAATGGCATAAAACGCTACCTGACCACGTTCCAGGCCAGTGCCTTGGCATACTGAGAGCCCAATCAAAGTAAAGAGAGGCAGGCTTTTGTAAAATGCCAGCATCTGCTCATAGTAGAGCATCAAAGGAAGCAAGAACAATCTTTTCTCCAGAAGACGTGAGTGGAATGATGGTTAAGGCAGAGAGGAAACTAGAAAAGAAGTGCCCCAAGTTCTCTGAGTCCCTTAGTTGCTTAAATACCTATTGAATGTCCATCAAGTGATGAATGGATAAACACTATGTGTTATCTCCATACCCTGGAATATAATTCTGCCATAGAAAGAAAGGAAATACTGATACCTGTTACAACACGGATGAACACATTATGCTAATGGAAAACTTTATGCTAAGTGAAAGCAGCCAGCCACAACACACAGTGTTTGGTTTCATTTATATGAAATGTCCAGAATAGGCAAATCCGTAGAGACAGAAAGCAGATTAGTGTTTGCCAGGGGTTGGGTGTGGCGGGTGGAAGGAATTGAGAGTAATAGCTAAAGGGTAAGGGATTTCTTTTGGAGGTAAAACAAGTCTAAAATTGATTGTGGTGATGGCTGACAACCCTGTGACTATACTAAACACCATTGAGCTGTAGACTTTAAATGGGAGAATGAAAGTGTGTTATGTGAAACATACTTCAACAGTGATGTTGAAAAAAACTCTCATTGAACGTCACACATCTGGGTAATCACAATAGATGGATCCTCTATCATTACATAAACTTTGAAAACAAGTGTTAACGGGTATGTAATATTCCAACGGGTGCATATTAGGTAACCAGCAAAGACTGTAGTCTCCAGAAGTTGGTGAGACTGGTTGTCCCTGGGGAAGAGGACTGAGGCCTGGGGGAGGTGGACAGATGGCTCACTTTCAAGATATAATTGCATTACAAAAGTGCTTGGAATTTGTTTGTTTGATTTAACTTTTTATTCACAAACACCAATGAAGTATCTATGTTCTCTGTCCCATCTATATATCATTTTTCCCCTCATTGTTTTGTCACTTTCCCATTTTTTTCTACCTTAAAAAAATTTGTGGTAAAACACACATAACATAAAATTTACGTCTTGGGAGTCCCGTGGTGGCCTAGTGGTTAGGATTCCGTGTTTTCACTGCCATGGCCCAGGTTCGATCCCTGGTCGGGGAACTGCAAGCCGCGTGGGCGTGGCCAAAATAAAAAAATAAAATAAAATTTACCGTCTTAACCTTTTTTTTTAAACCTTTTTAAGTGTATGGTTCAGTGACATTAGGTACATTCACATTGTTGTGCCACCATCACCACCATCCATCTCCAGAACTTTTCCTCTTGCAAAATGGAAATGACAGATAAATTAAACATCTCCCCATTTCTCTACCCACTCCTCACCCTCTCTACTTTCTGTCTCCAGGAACTGGATTGCACCAGGTACCTCTCAAATAAGCGGTGTCATACAGTATTTGTTCTTTTGTGACTACTTTACTTCACTTAGCACAATGTCTGCAAGGTTCATCTGGACTTTTTTTTAAACCATTAGCATTTTATTAGTTTTCCAGTTAAAAAAACTAGTTAGTTGTCAAAAACACACAATGTCTATTTTTAATATAAATTTAGGGGAAAAAAGTAGGAATGAAAACTGTAAAATGTCATCACAACTTCATAAAAAAAAAGAAAATCACACATTGGAATGCAGCAGAAAAGTTCCTGGTGATGATAGTGATTACTTCTAGATGACTTATGGTTACATTTTCTTTTCTCTCTTTGTTTTTTCATTATTCTAGACTAAGCATAACATGCTCATGTTTATAATCAGGAACACAGCAAATGCTATCTAAAAAATAGACAACTTCAGGAAAATGCTTCATCCAAGCTTTCTCAGGATACCCTGAGATTACTAAGTTCTTCTGTCCCCATGAATTCAATACCTTTGTGACTGCCAATCCACATGTCCCGATTTGGAGTTAGGAAGGTAACATTTGTGTTGGCCGACAAATGCACTCAATAGGTGAGGGTGAGAGCAGAGAACAGGAGTTGTTTTGTTTTTTGTTTTTTCCTTTGGCCACGCAGCTTGCAGGATCTTAGTCCCCTGACCAAGGATGGAACCTGGGCCCCTGGCAGTGAGAGTGCAGAGCCCTAACCACTGGACTGCCAGGGAATTCCTGAGAACAGGAGTTTGATGGGAGAATGTATTCACCTGAGTCATCTGGCACAACTGGCTCCCAGCAGGTCTCCTCCTGGATAATCCTGTTGTTTCCCACCTTGGAGTCGTCTTATGGGGGGAAAGTGGTCTGTTCCAGAGGTACTGGCTCTGGAGAGCTGCCTATAGTTCAGTAACTTCGCAGTGATAACTTGTAATTGGTTGTCGTGGACGTATTTACACCATGGAAATTGGCGGACACTACAATCACCCTCACTGCCACCAGCCGAGCATCTGTGGTTCCGCATTCACCAGCACAGGCTGGGCTCCTTTCATCCTTTAGGATGAGTGAGCCATGCATCTCTTTTCAGCTGCTGGTTGCCCATTTCTCAGGGCACTGGATGATCACTTTCCTCATGCCTCAGTAAGCAGCATTTTATCTTCTGAGGGTGGATCTGCTTCCAAGTCCCGTGGTTCTGTGTCACTTGGAGACACTGAACTTCAAGCTCTTGGTCTTGAGTCCAGAGAGGAGACGCTGGGCTTTGGTCAAAAATAGATTCATTGTGCAGCTCTGTATTTTTCGTTTTCCCGTCTCATCCTGCCAGCTTTGTTTTTGGCCGCACCTTGCGGGATCTTAGTTCCCAGATGGGGGATGGAACGCAGGGCCCCAGCAGTGAAAGTGTGGAGTCCTAACCGCTGGACCACCAGGGAAGTCCCCCAGCCAGCTTCTTTTTGGAACTTCGCCTGATTTGGAACTTTCTTGCTACAGCACCTGCACCTCAATTCTTTTCTTCTGGGCAGAAGGCAGAGGAGAGGTGAGAGAAGGTGGTGTTTGGGGAAGGGTTAGCAGGCTTTCTTCTCCAGAGAAGAAGCCAGGTTGATTTTGTTGCCCCTGGTTTCTGAGGCACCAGCCTGTGGGTCCCCGACCCATCCAAGAAGGCATGAGTAGGATTTTGACATCCACCTCCTAGTAATGCTTTTTTTTAAAATTAATATTTTATTGGAGTATAGTTGATTTACAATGTTGTGTTAGTTTCTGCCTGTACAGCAAAGTGAATCAGGTATACATACATATACATATATCCACTCTCTTCTAGACTCCATTCTCATATAGGTCATTACAGAGCACTGAATAGAGTTCTCTGTGCTATACAGTAGGTTTCCATTATCTTTTATATATAGTAGTGTGTATATGTCAATCCCAATCTCCCTTTTTATTCCCCCTCCATAGTTCTAGTTCTATAGTTTTATAGCACACGGTAGGCATCCCACTAGACAGACCTCTCAGTAATTCTTGAAGTGAGGGGTCCAGAGCTGGACCTGAGGGGCCAGGCTGCTATCTGAGCTGTTCCCAACTGGCCCGCCCTTTCTGAGCCCCCAGGAGAGGTTGAACGGAGAAGCATGTTGTTGCTAAGAAACCTTTCAGCATTACCTCTAGGGAGGGGACTTGGCAAGAGGAGTAGTGGGGCGGAAATAATAGGTGGCTGGATGGCTTCAAAGACCCAGGCTGCAGGAGCGCTGGCTCTGGAGTCAGGCAGGAGCCCCACCCCATTCCTCCCACCAAGACTGATCAAGATGACACTGCCTCATGGGACTTTCCTGGCGGTCCAGTGGTTAAGACTCTGTGCTCCCAATGCAGGGAGCACGGGTTCGATCCCTGGTCGGGGGAACTAAGGTCCTGCATGCAGCACAGGCGTGGCCAAAAGAAAAAAAAAAAAGATGACACCCCCTCAGACCTGGGTTCAAATCCAGACTCCCCCATTTACTTGAGATGTAAATTGGCCGCTCTGAGCCATATGTCAATTGGGAAGGGTAATGAATGAATGGACACAAAGCACCTAAAATAGAGTAAGTTTTTTCAATTCTTGGGAGGTGAAAATGAAACAAAACAAAAACAGCCATGTGTAGCAGCCTGAGCTGAGAGGTGTTTGAGCCTCATGTTTAATATCTGGTTGCAGGATTTAGGAGTCCTGACAGGTTCTGTTGGGGCGCATCTCAAATGACAGACCCCAAAGCGATGCTTTAAAGACTTTTGAGTCCCTTACTTTATCTTCACGGCCATCCCATGAGGTAAACATTGACTATAAGGTGCAGATAGGTAAAACTAGGCCTTTGAAAGACCCCTACCTTGCTAGAGACCCCACAGTGAACCCCCAACTCACCCCCAATGTCACTGTTCTAGGTAGGGCATTTTCCACTGTCCAGAATGGCCTGAAACACAACTGGATGTTACGGCAGGGCACTTCCTAACAAGTCCTATCTCAGAGTCAGCAACAGCCTTCCCCAAACCAGAGAGAGTGGGTGCTTCCTGGGCCAGCTCTGTCCCACACTGAGTGGTCTGGAGGCTTCCTTTGAGCCCTGCTCAGGGAAATGCCCATGTCTGCTGGTCTGGTGACATCCAAAACATCCAGGCTATAAAGAAAAATATACGGCCTGCCATTCCAGTTCTACAAGGATTAAGCCGCTAGCCACTGCAGTGGCCCACAACAGTGCAACCTCTGGGGAATTCAGGATGGAGAAAACAGGAAACATTCTGTGCTTTGGATATACAGGCCCCTAAATGGTTAAGATGCATATCTAAGGAAAAATTTCAAATGACCCCAAATTCTTGCATCTTTCCGTACATAGAAAAATGCTAAAATCATTAACTTAAGATGTCTGTTCTTTGTTGTTATCAGTAATCTTTTGATGCTTGACTTACATGTTTTTCCCAGCGAAAAAGATCATATACATCCTGGATTGTACCTTACCTCTTTGAGTGGTTCCTCAGAGCTAACTGAGAGACTGTCTCTGGAGCTGTGGTCCTCAGTAAGGTCTCGAAATTCAACTTAACTCACAACTTTTACATTGCACATTTTTCTTTCAAGTAGACAAGACCATGGCAGCCTTTGTGTAAGTGACAAGATTGGAACTTGGTTTGGCAGGAATTGGAGTCAGACAGACATGGGTTCCAGACCTGGCTTTACCACCAACCGGCTTTGTGACCTGGAGCTTAACTTCCTAGCTGTGGGTTTCTCACTTGTAAAATGGGATTGAATGATTCTTTAGGTCCAAGGGTTGGAGGGAGGGCCCAGTGAGATTAAGTTTCTAAAACTGCTTTAGAAAAAGGCCCCAGCTATGCAAATGTGAGGTGCTCTAATCACTGTTGTAAAATATCCTGTGGGAGGTTGATCCTTGTAGGAGTGGAGAACTGGTCAAGAGACTGTCCATTTGATTCAGCAAATATACCAGGAGGGTGTGCTCTGAGCAAGTCCCCCTGTGAGGCACCAGTAGGGTCACAGAAAATTCCAGACCCTCAGCTGAAAAATTGCCACTTATTAATTGTACTTATATCTTGTTAACTTCAGGTGAGGATGTGAGGTGTTTGTCAGGAAAGCTTGAGCAGCTTCAATATCAAAACCAATCAACTTTCATCGGTCTATTTAACAAATATATATTGGGTGGTAACCGAGGTGCCGGGCACGGGGAAGACAGGACCGTGTGTCCTGGACATACTTTACTTTCCATCACCAAGTAAAAGATGAAAAACAGAAACAAAAGGGGGAGAGGAAGGAGGAAAACTTTGAGGAGCTGGCTGAAGAGGTAAAATCATTGAGCAGAAGAGGAAAAAAAGGAACTGTGCAGCATCATGGCTCAGTTCATGGGTGAAACATACACTTTTAGTGGTTTCAAGAGGATTTCCTCATGGAAAACGTATTTCAGTAAGGGGCCTTTGGGCAACAGATCGAATGATTTTCTTAATAGCATTGTTTGTTTTTTCCCCAACATTTTATGATGAGATGAGGGGGAAATGTTCAAACATAGAAAAATCCAAAGAAGGGGAACACTCCCATATCCACTTCCTAGAGTCTACAGTTAATATTTCACTCTATTAGTTGCAGTTTTGTTTCTTTCAAGAGGAAGTTTCTGGTAGGGCTGTTTCAAGGATCAGCTCTTCCTGAGTGTATCATAACCGTGTTTTCCCTAGGACAGAAGGCTGGGATGGGGGTGTGGCAGGAAGAGGGGGATTTTAGGCTGGGAATGAAGTTCTCTGGGAACCAGACTGGATGGGGGTGGGGGAACTAAAAAGGAAAAACAAAAAAGCTCCCGGAACCCAGTTCCGCTGCCCTGGCTCTTACTGTGTGGTCTCAGCCAGTTAACCGGAGGACCAGAGTCTCGTGGCTGCTCTTGGCTGGAAGGTCTAAGGGATCATCTTTCTCCTGCTCTAGACTTGCCTTCCTTCTGCAAAGGGTAGAGAAAGGCAGCGATGGCGGCCCTGGCGTCCGCCCGGGGCACAGGAAAACAACTAAGAATCCCTAGAACAGCTAAGCCGAGGGGACCCTGAATTCTGCCCCTTGGCAGGCGACCCCTCCGGCTCGCGACGCTCCTCCGGGCGCCGCATCCGGAGCGCCCGGGAGGTAGCAGCCGGCGGGCCGGGGCGAGGGTGCCGTCCTGCAGCAGCCGCAGGCCTTTGCCCGGCCCAGCCCGGCTGAGTGGGCTCGGGGAGGGACCAGCGTCTGTGCTCCTCCCCAGGCCTGCCCCGACCTGGCTCGGCGCGCCCCGGCGTGCGCCCTTTGCGTAAAGCCCTCCTCCCGGGCCAAGGTAGAGGAAGTTGGGCTCCTGCCTGGATGGGCGGGAGGGAGCCCAGCTCCTGTTGTTTTCCGCCAGCGGGAGTGGGTGGCGGGCGCAGGGGGCGGGGTGCGCCGTCCCACCCCGGGCCGGGCGCTCGGGAGAGAGAATCGCGCTCGGAGCCCAGCGCAGCTCCCAGACCCTGACATCGGGCTCACCCCAAGCATCCTTCCTGGGGGTTGCGGAAAGTGGAGTTACTCTGTCGTTCCGAGGACTTGGGAGGAGCACTCAGTACTACCGCAGGAGCAGGAGTCCTTGGGGGCGCACACCCAGCCAAACCGGAGCCTGCGTTTCCCGAGGGGCCCCTGCCCGCATCTGGGGCGAGATGGCCGCAGGCGTCCGGGCGTCCGAGCCCCGGGTCCTCGTCTGCCTCGGGGCGCTACTGGCCCGCTGGGTCGCCGCAGGTAAGGGGCTGCGATCTGGAGGGAAAAGTTGAGTTTTGCCAGTCAACGGTGGGGAGGGAGAGCCGGGGACCGAGTTCCCTCCGACTCTGCCGGATCCAGTTGTGCCGCGGCCCCGAAGTCGCCCCGGGAGGATCTTGAGTTTCCTGCTTGCAGCTTGGCTTTTTGCAGGAAGGAATTTTCCCGGACGCTTGATAGAAGGCGAGACATCCCCACCCTTGGAGTGGGCAGCCGGCGAGGCTCGAGGGGCCTGCGGAGAGGTGATGGGAAAATTGGGGAAATCGAAGATGGGAGTTTTGAAGATGGGAAAATTGAAGAGGCGTAAAATATTTATTTTTATTTTTTTTAAGCGTCGGATGTAAATTCGCGTTCTGGTTTTACGTGCTGTGATGGTTCTCAAATTCGAGGCTCCTTTATTTTCCTCTCCTCCCTCTGCCCAAGGTTGAACTTGCACCTGTAACCTGTGAATTTCCCTACACACTCCTGCAAGCCGACCTGTGTGGACTGTCGCAAAGTTGTGCTTTTCTCCTTCACTTAAATAACAAAACAAAACAAAACTTTTACTTTGAAATAATTTCAGACTTACAGAAAACTTCCCCTACACTTGACATCACCTCTTACACTTGACATGATTGGCGAAAGGTCTTAAACGGTTCATCTCTGCTCTGCCTTGTAACAATAAAGAATAGAGGGTTGCTTACAAAAACATATAGAATTGTAAAAAGATTGAAAAATTACTTTTGAATTTAATTCACCAGCGAATGCATGTGAGAGGACTCGGGTTGAGGGAAAGGAGATGCAGTTTCCCAGAATACTTGCAGAGTCCTATTTTCAGGGTTACCCAGTCCAGCACACCCAGCTGATCTCTTGTAGGTTCCTAGAGGAATTGCCTGCCCTACCCCGAGCTTCCTAGCAGCAAGTGCCCAAACTTCCTAATTGTGAGGCTCTCCCATGTTTTTATTTTGCTTTGTTTTTAGCAATTATTTAAAAATAGTAAAATTTCTCATGAGCTAGATTTCTCGTTTAAATGGAAAACTCTGAGGATCTGGCAGCACATGGCCTGCTTTCCCACGTGGAACTGAGCAGTGGTTACCCATTTTCATCTCGGGCAGGTGACTGCAAATTGGTTCCCCCTCTCCCTGCTGCAGTACTTACCCCTGGCCCGCTACAGCCATGGACATGACCTGCTGGCCCCTCCAGGCATATACTTAGTGGTCACTGTGCTGTGAGGAGGAGAAGCGGACACACGGCCTCCAACTGGCCGACCCTGAAAGTTAAAGGTGATTGCGTATTCCCTTTTCGCCAGCTGTGTGCAGCGTGTACCGCACTGTGAATATCAAGGGCCTCGGGACATCAGAACCCTGAGCTGAAATCTGTACTGGAATGAACTGGCTACAGCTCACCTCAGAGGGAGACTTCCTCCACTGCCATGCCCAGTTATTTTGATGCCCAGGCCAAGTTCACCTTTGTGTACAGTGCCAGGGGGCTTGCCTCGCTTGATGTATTTTTGGTTTTTTATTTATTTTATTTTTTAAACTTTTATTATTTTTTATTAATTTTTATTGGAGTATAGTTGCTTTACAACGTTGTGTTAGTTTCTGCTGTACAGCAAAGTGAATCAGCTGTAAGTATACACGTATCCACTCTTTTTTAGATTTCCTTCCCATTTAGGTCACCACAGATCATTGAGTAGAGACCCCTGTACTATACCTTTGTATTTTTCTTCTTTGTTTTTCAAGTCGGAAGTTGTCTGGGGGGAAAATATTGTCTTTCTCCTGTCACTTAACTCTGGACAATGTTCATGCCCCCCACTGTCACCTCAGGTTGTAAACCTGGGGTCATTCTGGGGGAAAGGTTGGTAGGGAAAAAAATAAATGTTTGAGTACAATGTCAACTCTGTAAATGATAATGTGAAGGCAGCGCTGGGAAATGGTTGTTTCTATTGCCCCTTCCTTTGGTCCGTATTCTGCATTTAAGGTTGGGGGACCTTCGGGGACCCTCTGGGCACCTGGTGGACGACTTCTAGTAACACAAATTGTTACTGCGTCTTATTGTCTCACCCTTCTGGTTGGGAGACCAGAGTAAATTCCTGTGACCTGGAGCATTGAAGACCTGAATAGCAGTCCCAGCTCTCACAATGGCTTGTGTGGGACCTTAAGTACATCACTTAATCTTTCTGAACCTCAATTTTCTCAACTGTAAAATGAGGGGGTTTAGGATGATCAATCATGGAACTAGTGCACCCTCAGGGACCACTCATTCCTTGTCCATGTCAGACATCACTAATCGATGACTGTAATTCTTCTCCACTGAGCCCTGACTCAGCCTGCCCTCACCTTTAACCTCAGGACTGAAGGATCTCTAAGGTCACTTTCAGTGGTTAAAAAGAATGGAGTGAGCAAAGCCAGGAGAAGTGAAATGCCTTAAAATGGTGTCTTTTGTGGTTATGTCATTCTACTCCTTGGAGGAGAAGACAATATTAGCTCAAGTTCCAAGACTAAAGTTTCGCCAGGGCTTTTGCCAAGGAGCCGGGGAAGGGGCAGGTCTGCAGATCTCGTGAACACACGTTGCATCTGTAATTCTCCCGTACTTCTCTCCTCAGTGGGGATTGCCACTGAGAACTTGGGTCCCCAGGCCTAATTGTTTAAAAATAATTCTCACTTGCTTTTTAAAGTGATTGTTCAGAAGCGTTTCTTGCTTGTTTCAGAATCTCTAGCATTAGGTGACATTTTCTGCCTTCCAGCAAGTGGCTTAGAATTTTTTTTTTTCCATCTTGCCCTGGCTTTGGGGAATGGTGTGGCCAAAATGGGGAAAAAGTCAGAACGTCCTGTGGCTCCAGGCTGACTGATCTTTCAGAGGGATCCCCTTCTAACCAGACAAAAGGCCAAATACAGATAACTGTTACTCTTTCTTTTATGAAAGGGAAGGTATTCCAAAGGCAGGTAGCAGTTAATTTTTTTATAACAACCTAATTGAGATATAATTTACATAGCATACACTTCACCCTTTTAAACTGTACAATTCAGTGGTGTTTAGTATATTCAGAAGATTATGCAACCATTACCACTAATTCCAGAACACTAATTCATCACTGCAAAGAGAAGCCCACTACTTAAGTATTAACAGTCACTCGTCACTACCCGCCCCCATCCCCAGACAAGCCACTTCCCCAGCTCTAGACAATAGCTAATCTACTTTCTATCTCCATAGATTTGCCTGTTTGGACATTTCATATAAGTGGAATCACACAATATGTTGTCTTTTATGACTGCCTTCTTTCACTTAGCATAGTGTTTTCAAGATTCATCCATGCTGTAGCATTCGGCCTTTTTATAGCCTAATAATATTCCCGTTGTATGGATATACCACATTTTATTTATCCATTCATCAGTTGATGGGCATTTGGGTTGTTTCCACCTTTTGGCTGTTATGAATAACTGTGAGCATGCATGTACAAGTTTTTGTGTAGATATGTTTTCATTTCTCTTGGATATACACCTAGGAGTGGAATTGCTGAGTCATATGATAATTTTAACCTTGTGAGGAAATGCCAAACTCTTTACCAGTGTAGCTGCACCATTTAAAAATCCTATTAACAATATATAATGGTTCCAGTTTCTCCACATCTTTGCCAACACTTGTTATTGTCATTGATTTTAGCCATTCTAGTGGGTGTGAAGTGTTAGGTTTTTTTGTTTGTTTGTTTGTTTTTTGCTCTACGTGGGCCCCTCACCGCTGTGGCCTCTCCCGCTGTGGAGCACAGGCTCCGGAGGCACAGGCCCAGCGGCCATGGCTCATGGGCCCAGCCGCTCCGCGGCATGTGGGATCTTCCCAGACCAGGGCACGAACCCGTGTTCCCTGCATCTGCAGGGGGACTCTCAACCACTGCGCCACCAGGGAAGCCCTTTAACGTGGTTTTGATTTGCCTTTCTCTAGTGACTAATGATGAGCATCTTTTCATGTGTGTATTGACCTTTTGTCTATCTTTTAGAGAAATGTCTATTCAAATCCTTTGCCCATTTTTAAAATGTATTAGTTGTCTTCTTATTGTTGAGTTGTGAGAGTTCTTTATATATTCTGGATACAAATCCCTTCTCAGATGTGATTTGCAAGTATTTTCTCCCAGTCTGTGGGTTATCTTTTCACTTTTTTTTTTTTTTTATCCAAACTGTGTTTATTGGGATGGTTTCCCATTCATCTTGATTCAGGGAAATTTTTTTTTTTAATTATTTATTTTTAACATCTTTATTGGAGTATAATTGCTTTACAATGGTGTGTTAGTTTCTGCTTTATAACAAAGTGAATCAGCTATACGTATACATATATCCCTATATCTCCTCCCTCAGGGCGCTTTTAATACTGCTTCCGTCTAAAGGAGCATCCTTCTGTAAGCCTTGCTTTTCCTCCTGTAGGCTGGCAGAGGACAGTGGAGCAGCCAACACACAAAACTACTGTCTGTGCATATGGCTAAAGGTGGTGGTGATTTTATAGCATCCTGGACATTTCACGTCCGTGAAATAGGAACTGGGGCTCTGCACCAGGCGCTTCTTCTTGTGTTTCTTCTCCTCTTCCAGAGAGGGTTGAAGGAGATCCTTTGCGAGAAGCATGTTCTCATGGGTAGATCGTCACCGCTGGAAAGGTCTTTTCACTTTCTTGATGGTGTCCTTTGCAGCACAAAAGTTTTAATTTTGATGAAGTCCAGTTGATCTATTTTTCTTTTGTCACTTTACTTTTGGTATCATATCTAAGAAAACATCGCTTAACCCCAAATCACAAAGATTTATTCTTTTGTTTTTTTTTCTAAGAATTTTATAGTTTTAGCTCTTACATATAGATCTATGGTCTATTTTGAGTTAATTTTTTTTTGTTTTTTTGACCTTGCCACTCGGCTTGCGGGATCTTAGTTCCCTGACCAGTGACTGAACCTGGGCCATGGCAGTGAAAGTGCTGAGTCCTAACCACTGGACCGCCAGGGGACTCCTGATTTTGAGTTAATTTTTGTATATGATGTGAGGTAAGGGATCCAACTTCATTCTTTTGCATATGGAAATCTGATTGTCCCAATACCACTGTTGAAGGCAGTTTATTTTGTAATGAAATATCATCTTTCACAAAACCCCAATATATTCACGTACTTTGAAAACTTCTGATGTGGTGGGAAAAGAACTGAATGGAGAAATCTAGACTCTAGTTGCATGCTGCTCCCTTCTCATTGTAGGACTTTGGGCCAGCCCACTTCCCTTCTTTGCATCACACTTCTCTCATCTATTGAATGTGACAGCCTGAGTAAGAGACCTTGTATTTGGGCACTGATTGTGGAGGGGGCTGGAAAATTGTGACACTTCTCAGCAAAACTGGCTGCATTCGCTTCTGTTTACCTGGTGGCAGTCTTATGCCAAATCAATTGCCTTAGCATTTGTCAGTCTTTTTTTTTTAATTTTTAAAAAACGTTTATTCAGCTGTGCCAGGTCTTAGTTGCAGCACACGGGATCTTTTAGTTGTGGAATGTAGGATCTAGTTCCCTGATCAGGGATCAAACCCAGGCTCCCTGCACTGGGAGCGGGAGTCTTAACTGCTGGACCACCAGGGAAGTCCCAGCATTTGTCAGTCTTGAATGAGCATCAGAATCACCTGGAGGGCTTGTTAAAGTGCAAAGTTCTACCTTCCACCACCCACCCCTGGTTTGTTTCTGATTTAGATGTTCTGGGTGGGACCTGATAATCTGCATTTCTAACAGTGCTGCTGCTGATCCGGGCTTTTCCTTCTGCCTGGGAACCCCAGCTTCACCTTCACCTGGCTAATTCTTTCCTGTCCATCAGATCTCAGTATGGCTTCCTGGAGGAAGCTTCCCTGACAAAAACCACAGCTGGACTTAGGAGCCCCTTCTCTGAGCCACTGTTGTGTTATTTATCACACTGCATTGTAATTGCCAGTTTATTGTCTGTTTTCTCCACTGGACTGTGAGATCCTGGTGGTCTCTGTTTTGCCCACCATTAGCTCCCCAGTGCCTGGCACAGAGCATGCCCCAAAGTCCTCACCGTGAGCTTGTTCTTGCCTGGAGCTGCTAAGAGGTCTTGCACTGGACTCGAGATGGAGAGAGACAGAGAGAGCAGCAGGAAAGAGGGAACAAAGCCAAAGCCCTCTTCCTTCCCCTCTTCTGGATTGCTAGGCAAATAAAACCACTGGGGTCCTGTATCAGTTATTTATTACCACAGCAATGCTGCATAACAAACAATGACAAAATGGCAATAAGTGCTTATTGCTCAAGGGTCTGGCATGGTTGGTCAGTTGGCTCTGCTGATCTTGCCTGGGCTCACTCACATGTCTGGGCGTCCACTGAGTGGCTGAAGACTGATCTAGAATGGCCACAGCTGGGAGGATTGAGACAACTGGGGACTGCACCATATAGTTGTCATCCTCCCCCTGGCACATAAGCTAGGCATGTCCTTCTCAGGGTGGTGGCAGAAGGTGAGAGTGAGCAAGCCCAATTACACCAGTGCTTTTTAAGCCTCTGCTCGAACCGCATTTACTAACACCCCTTTGACCAGAGCAAGTCACATGGCCCTGCCAGAGTCAGAGTGGGAGGGCGCCACAGAGTGACATTGCGAAGGGCATGGATAGTGGGGAGAGGGGGTTATTAGGGCTGTTTGCAATTGTGATTCACCACAAGTTCATTACTGTCAGGTACTGGCCAATTATCCCGACAGGGTGGGGCTCTGTGTGTTATTGCATCTCAAAAACACATGCCTGATTTTTAAAAAATCTTAATGAAGAGGGACTGTGCAAAAAGGGAGATCAAGAAAGGTGGGGCTTCCCTGGTGGTGCAGTGGTTGAGAGTCCGCCTGCCATTGCAGGGGACACAGGTTCGTGCCCTGGTCCAGGAAGATCCCACATGCCGCGGAGCGGCTGGGCCCGTGAGCCATGGCCGCTGAGCCTGCGCGTCCGGAGCCTGTGCTCCGCAACGGCAGAGGCCACAACAGTGAGAGGCCCGCGTACCGCAAAAAAAAAAAAAAAGGTGGTAACAGCCTGACCTTTCCTCACTCAGGACTGGAGGCTGTCGTCATTGGAGAAGTTCACGAGAATATCACGCTGCGCTGTGGCAACATCTTGGGACCGAGGGGCCTCATAACCTGGTACCGCAATGACTCGGAGCCTGTCTTCCTCCTGTCCTCCAATTCCAGCCTCCCACCAGCCCAGCCACGCTTCTCTCTGGTGAATGCCAGCTCCCTGCACATGGAGGCGCTGAGCCTGCAGGATGAAGGGAACTACACCTGCTGGGAGGTCCTGAACGAGACTCGGTGGTTCCAGGTGTGGCTGCAGGTGGCCAGTAAGTGGTGGGTGGGGACTGAGACTGGCTGACGTGGCGCTCAGAGCCTGGGACCCGAGGAGGCCTTTGGAGTCAATGGCCTGGGTTTCATTCTGGGCTCTGCTACCTGCAAGCTAAATGACCTCTCATACCTGTTATTTCCTCATCAGTATAGTGGAGATAAAAGGGATTCTTGCCTCATAGAATTGCTGTGAGGAATAGATCACAGTTTATCTATATACAGTGCTGTAAATGCTCCTGGCATATTAGTTAGCTTGTTAATATCATCCTCGCTATCAATCTCATTTTATTATGCAACAAAGTCAGAGTATAACATAATCAAGTCAGACTGACTGAGTTCCAATCCTAAGGCTAGGTCACCTTGAGTAAGTAAGTAGCTTAATAACTCCATTTTTCAGTAGCTTTGGTTTTTCTTATTTGTTAATTGGGGACAATGCATTGCATACCTTATCAGGTATATGCTCTT
>NW_020837972.1:13236917-13269103 GCF_003676395.1 Aethalodelphis obliquidens | reverse complement strand
GAGCCTGCGCGTCCGGAGCCTGTGCTCCGCAACGGCAGAGGCCACAACAGTGAGAGGCCCGCGTACCGCAAAAAAAAAAAAAAAGGTGGTAACAGCCTGACCTTTCCTCACTCAGGACTGGAGGCTGTCGTCATTGGAGAAGTTCACGAGAATATCACGCTGCGCTGTGGCAACATCTTGGGACCGAGGGGCCTCATAACCTGGTACCGCAATGACTCGGAGCCTGTCTTCCTCCTGTCCTCCAATTCCAGCCTCCCGCCAGCGCAGCCACGCTTCTCTCTGGTGAATGCCAGCTCCCTGCACATGGAGGCGCTGAGCCTGCAGGATGAAGGGAACTACACCTGCTGGGAGGTCCTGAACGAGACTCGGTGGTTCCAGGTGTGGCTGCAGGTGGCCAGTAAGTGGTGGGTGGGGACTGAGACTGGCTGGCGTGGCGCTCAGAGCCTGGGACCCGAGGAGGCCTTTGGAGTCAATGGCCTGGGTTTCATTCTGGGCTCTGCTACCTGCAAGCTAAATGACCTCTCATACCTGTTATTTCCTCATCAGTATAGTGGAGATAAAAGGGATTCTTGCCTCATAGAATTGCTGTGAGGAATAGATCACAGTTTATCTATATACAGTGCTGTAAATGCTCCTGGCATATTAGTTAGCTTGTTAATATCATCCTCGCTATCAATCTCATTTTATTATGCAACAAAGTCAGAGTATAACATAATCAAGTCAGACTGACTGAGTTCCAATCCTAAGGCTAGGTCACCTTGAGTAAGTAAGTAGCTTAATAACTCCATTTTTCAGTAGCTTTGGTTTTTCTTATTTGTTAATTGGGGACAATGCATTGCATACCTTATCAGGTATATGCTCTTGTGCTGTAGCGCTAAATGCAGGGCTTGGTATGAGCTACTGTTACTACTGTCTTTCCTAAATCAGTCTGTCAATATATATGCATGAATTTAGAGCAAGGGTTGGCAAATCATAACCTGTGGACCATTTCTAGCCTGTTTCTATTTTTGTATGGCCTGCAAGTGACAAATTTTTTTTTTACATTTTTAACGGTTGAAAAAAATCAAAAGAAGAATGATATTTGTGACATGTGAAAATTATATGAAATTCACATTTCGGTGTCCATAAATAAGGTCTTATTTGAACACAGCAACACTCATTCATTCCCATGTTATCTCTGACTGCCTTTAGTGCTACAACCTCAGAGCTGAGTGGCTGTGGCACTGATTGTATGTCCTGCAGGGCCTAAAATATTTACTCTCTGGCCCCTACAGAAAAATTTGTTGGTCACTGGTTTAGAGGGATATCCACATTCTATACCCAGGGTGTGTCATTGAGTAGAAATACCCATGTGATCACTATTGCTCCCTGATTCTCTCATCTATAAATTATTTACTCATTCCTTTAGTCAATATGTATTTATTGAGAGCCCAATGCCAGGCACTATTCTAGGCACTGGGCCACAAGAATGGACAGGTCAGAGAAGGTCTCTACCCGTGTGGAGCTGACATCCTAGTAGGAGAAGACAGACAATAAGCAGGTAAACAAATGCATCAGGCAGTTTCAGAGTGACAGGTGCTGTGCAGAGAATTGAGATGGGGTGATGCGATCAGATCCTCTGAAACACTTTACATTGGTGGGTCAGAGAGGAGCTTTTGGAAAGAGTGACATTGAAGCTGAATGATACGTAGGAGCCAGTCACATGAAGATAAGAGAGAGGGATCCAGGCAGAAATTGAACTAGTGCAAGATGGGTTGAACATGGTGCGTTTGTGGATGAGGAGAAGGCTGGTGTGGTGGGAACCCTGGGTGTGAGAGGGCAGGACGTGTGAGACATGGGAGGCAGGGCCAGACCATGTGGGGCCGGGTAGGACTGGTGTTATGGGTTGAATTGTGTCCCCCAGACAGATAGGTTGAAATCCTAACCCTCGATACCTGTGAACGTGACCTTATTTGGAAATAGGGTCTTTGCAGATATAATCAACTTAAGATGAGGTCATTAGGGTGGGCACTAATTAAAATTGACTGGTATCCTTATAAGAAGAGGAAAATGCATGCAAAGACAGAGACACAGGGAGAATGTCGTACTGTGGCAGAAGCAGAGATTGGAGTAATGTAGCTGCAAGCAAAGGAATGCCAAAGATGGACGGCCATAACCAGCAGCCAGGGAAGAGACAAGGAAGGGTTCTCTCCTAGAGCCTTCGGAGGAGTACAGCCCTCCTAGCACCTGATTTCATACTTCTGGCCTCCAGAACAGTGGTAGAATCAATTTCTGTTGTTTTAAGCCATCTGGTTTGACTTACTTTGTTAAGGCAGCCCCAGGACACTAATACACCTGGTCAAAAATTGGGATTTTATTCTGGGTGCAGGAGGAACTCCTGGAGCTGTAAGCAAGCAGGGATGTGGTATCGGTTGAATTACACGTGGATAATGGATGTGTGCGGTCTCAAGAAAGACTGGTAAAATAAGAAACAAGGAAACCAAAAGCAACTGTACTCCGTTAAGTTCTTTTAAAAGAACTTAAAGAAACTAAAAACAAAGAAACAAACAAAAAACCACACAAGGAAGCCAATCGGCGGCGTAAGATATTAGTGGCCAGAGTCAGGGTAGCAGCACTGACCTTGGTGAAAATGTACAGGTTCAGAAAATATTTTGGAGGTACACCTGCAAGATTTGCTGGTGGATTAGAAGTGGAGGATGAAGGAAAGAGAGGCTTCAAGGACACGTCTAGATTTTTGGATGGTTTGTACGTTTTCCACCAGCTCTTAAGGCTTATGGAATTTGCGAATGCAGTGTTTTTGGGTCTGGAGACGCCATGGATGAATTGCTGAATGGCCAGGAATGAATGTGGGTGTATCAAAAAATGTCACCCAATTTGGCCCAGTTCTGATTGGTTCTCACTGTGAGCCCATGGGCGGGTGCCAACAGGCCTC
Organism: Aethalodelphis obliquidens; assembly: GCF_003676395.1. Classification (NCBI taxonomy): domain Eukaryota; kingdom Metazoa; phylum Chordata; class Mammalia; order Artiodactyla; family Delphinidae; genus Aethalodelphis; species Aethalodelphis obliquidens. Next base: position 13,266,171 of record NW_020837972.1, on the reverse strand, counting down.
CCTCACTCCAGCTGTCAAACGGTAATTAATAATTCCTTCGGGAGAAGCCCTCCTGCAAGGCCACGAAGATGAGCCAGCTCTGCCTCTCTGCAGCCCTTCTAGTCTTCCTGGGCACCCTGGTGGCCAGCACCCCAGGGGGTGAAAACAGCAACCAGGCCCAGGCCCTGCACCCTGCCTTCTGCCTGGAGCCTCCCTACGTGGGTCCCTGCAGGGCCCTGTTCATTGGGTACTTCTACAATGTGAAGTCCAGGCTCTGCGAGACCTTTGCTTACGGCAGGGGCAGAAGGAAGCAGAACAACTTCCTGGATAAGGAGGACTGCATCAGCACCTGTGGTGGCCGCAACAGGGCTCAGGAGAGCCGGGCAACTGTGCTCCCCTGAGATGGCAGTCTTAGGAGGCCCCAGGGCTGGGCTGCTGCTGCTTCTGAAAGATTTGAGCCTCCTCCTCTACTTCCTTCTCAAACCTACCTTCCTCAGCAGGACCCTGCCTCTTTCCTCACTGCATCCTCACCTTCATACCCCTCTCCACCATTACTGCACTCCTTGGAGGGGGTAGCGATGGAATTTCTGGCATCCAGTTCTGAGCGTCAGTGGTGGCAGAGGTTTTTTTCAATAATGAACCCCCTTTCCCCCCCCACACACACAAAAAATTCCTTCGGGACTTCCCTGGAGGTCCAGTGGTTAAGACTGTGCTCCCAAGGCATGGGGCACGGGTTCGATCCTTGGTCAGGGAACTAAGATCCCGCGTGCTGCACGGTGCGGCCAAAAATAATAATAATTCCTTCATGTCAGTCTTGTCAATAAGTGTCTTTGCTTTTGACCTCAGAGGAGTAAGGTGGCATTACAACTTTGGGGGCTTTTTTTTTTTTATTATCACTCTCTGCGGTTTATGATGATTTTATCTGACACTGACTTATTAATCATTGGCTAAGTTTATTGGAGGTTGGATTAGTTTCATTATTGCCCTGTAGGGAGATAAATGCAAGGTCTTCTTATGATGAAAGTGAATTTACATAAAAAAAATCACTAAACTCAAATGGTGTTTTGAGCTCCCTGAGTTACTGTGGTATGATTTGTGTTAAGGAAACTTCTTCATTTGGAAACATAGGGGGTCCCTGACTGGTGTAGGGCTTGTTCGTGAAAACAGAACACAGGCTGTCTTAGTCAGTTTGGGCTGCTATAACAAAAGTAGCATGGTCTGGGTGGTTTAACAACAAACATTTATTCCTCACAGTTCTGGAGGCAGGGAAGTCCAAGATCAAGGTGCCGGCAGATGCAGTATCTGGTGAGGGCCTGCTTTCTGGTTGGCAGATGTGTGTCTTCTCTCCTTGGTGGAGAACAGAGAGGGAGGAAGCAAGCTCTGTGGGGTCTCTCCTTATAAGGGCACTCATCCCATTCATGAGGGCTCTGCTCTCATGACCTAATCCCCTCCCGAAGGCCCCACCTCCAGATGCCATCACACTGGGGACAGGCTTCAGCATGTGAATTTTGGGGGATACAAACGTTCGGTCCATAGCACAGGTGTCCTCCGGTTTCACAGACACCAGGGCCCTCTGGAATGTCAGGCCTCGTCCCCATTCCACGAGAGACCCCGGGCCAACACCAGACCCTTCTGGGCACCAGGGAGCCCCTTCTTGCTCCTCAGACAGTGGCAGAAGGGGAGGCCTTGGCATCTCAGATTGGAATTCAGCCCTCATTTCTGCATGGAAGATTTAGGAAAATGGATTAGGCTTGACCCAACCACTACTTCCGGGAGGGTGGTGATGTTGCTGAGTGGCTGAGGGCATACACTCTGAGGCCCAGCTGCCCGGGTTCAAACGCAGGTCCTGCTGGCTGTTGTCTTTGTGACCTTGGGGAAGTCGCTTGAACTCCTCCAACCTTAGTTTTATCATCTGTGAATTCAGGGGTAATGGTGGAAGCTAGGCACAGATTCCCTGCACACATTCATGAGATAAACACGCACAGACTTCAGCATAGAGTTGGGCACACGGTGTATATGCACTTGGTCCATGTTACCTCCATCAACTGGTTAAGGAGGTGACGGGATTCTTGTGGGAAAAATGCATCTCAAGTTCCCATCCGTGAGTACATCTGGGCTTTTCGAAGAAGACCTTCGTGCCTCTTGCTTTTCCCGTCTTTCTACTGACATGGTTGATAACTTAGTCTCTTAAGGAGAAAAATTTGGAAATATTCTAACATGGCCTTGGAAGCTAGGGGAAAAAAATCTGAGATGTGGCAAGTTGTTATCTGTACGTGACTTTGTTTTCTTGTTTTGTTAAAAAAAATTTTTTTCTTCCAGCTTTATTGAGGTACGATTGACATGCAGCACTGTATAAGTTTAAGGTGTCCAGCATAATGACTTGACTTACATACATCATGAAATGTTGACCGTAATAGGTTTAGTGAACATCCATTGCCTCATATAGATACAAAATTAAACAGCAAACAATTATTTCCTGTGATGAGAACTCTTAAGATTTACTCTCTTAACTTTTATATATGACATACAGCAGTGTTAATTATATTTATCATGTTGTACATTACATCCCTAGTACTTATTTATCTTATAACTGGAAGTTTCTACCTTCATCCAAGTTCCCCTCCTACTCTTCACCTCTGATAACCACAAATCGGATCTCTTTTTATGAGTCTTTTTGTTTGTTTGTTTCTGAAGTATAAGTGACCTATAGCATTGTTAGTTCCTGTTACACAACACAGTGATTTGATATTTCTGTACATTTCAAAATGATCACCACAATAACTCTAGTTATGACCTGGCTCCATACAGAGATATTACATAATTATTGACTATATTCCCTGCACTGGACGTTTCATACCCATGACTCATTTATTTTGTAACTGAAAGTTTGTACCTCTTAATTTCCCTCACCTTCCTCCCCTCTGGCAACCAGCTGTTTGTTCTCTGTATCTATGACTCTGTTTCTGTTTTATGTTTTTTCATTTGTTTTATTTTTTAGATCCCACATATAAGTGAAATCATACACTTACGACTTTCTCCATCTGACTTATTTCACTTAGCATAATATCCTCTAGGTCCTCCATATTGTCACAAATGGCAAGATTTCATTCTTTTATGGCTGAATAGTATTCCATTGTATATATGTACCACATCTTCTTTATGCATTCATCCGTTGATGGACACTTAAGTTGCTTCCATATCTTGGCTATTGTAAATAATGCTGCAGTGAGCATAAGGGTGCACATATCTTTTCTTTTTTCTTTTTTGGCCATGCCACATGGCATGTGGGATCTTAGTTCCCTGACCAGGGATGGAACCCATGACCCCTGCAGTGGAAGCATGGGGTCTTAACTACTGGACCACCAGGGAAGTCTCATATCTTTTCTAATTAGTGTTTTCATTTTCTTTGGATAAATACCCAGGAGTGGAATTGCTGGATTGTGTGATAGTTCTGTTTTTAATTTTTTGAGGAATCACCATACTGTTTTCCATAGTGGCTGCACCAGTTTACGTTCCAACACCAACAGTGCACAAGGGTTCCCTTTTCTCCACACCCTCTCCAACACTTTGTCATTCGTTGTCTTCTTAGTAATAGCCATTCTGACAGGTGTGAGGTGGTATCTCACTGTGGTTTTGTTTTGCATTTCCCTGATGATCAGTGATGGTGAACATCTTTTCATGTGTCTGTTGGCCATCTGTATGTCTTCTTTGGAAAAATGTCTATTCAGTTTCTCTGCCCATTGTTTAATCTTCTTTATTATTTTGATATGGAGGTGTATGCATTAAAGACTTAAATGTGAGACCTGAAACCATAAAACTTCTAGAAGAAAACATAGGCAATATGCTCTTTGATATCGGCCTTAGTACTTTTTTTTTTTGGATATGTCTTCTTAGGCAAGGGAAACAAGAGCAAAAATAAACAAATGAGACTACATCAAACTAAAAAGCTTTTTGCACAGTGAAAGAAACTGTCAACAAAACAAAAAGGCCAATTACTGAATGGTAGAAGATAGCTGCATATGATATATCTGATAAGGGGTTAATATCCAAGATATACAAAGAACTGTAAGTGACCTTGAATGTGTGAATGGACAGAGATGCTGCAGAAACATGAAGCTGGCTGTATGAGGGCTGGGAGCTTTCTCCCTCCTTACCACCTGGATCTCTGCTTATCCATCAGTGGGCATTTGGTGCCTCTGCCTTCTAGGGAGTGAGGTTTTCTATAGGCCTGGGGTGATACAACCTGTCTGGAATGGGCACTGCAATGTGACTTTGTTATTCATCTCAGGAGTAAGAACTCTGCACTGTTCCTTGTTAAGTTAATGATGCAGTTGAAGAGTCTTGCCATTGAGATTGGGACTGCTGCTTCTGAGGGTACAGAAATCCCTTAGTCCAGAGCAGTTCAGGATTGCCACAGCTGTTTATTTCACTGACTTACCTACCCATCCGCTTCTGCCTCCAAGTCAGGTGGATACGAGGTTAGAACCACTGTGTGTTTACCTGCAGAAAGCCTGGAATGGGTGGAGTGGGTAGCACAGCCCTTAACATATTCCGGTAGAATTTGTGCTTCTTTCAAGAGATGATCCCTTAGCCACTGGGGAGCTGAGTGGCACACAATGCCAGACTCTCCCTGTGTCTATTTTTCTCAGGCCCAGCAAGTGTTGAGGGAGCATTTGAGTTGGTTGGCTCATGGGCAATGAGGAAGCTGGTTTGTATCAACCTCCAAGAGCCCCTTTGGATTTGGGGTTTGGAGGATGGGAGTGCTCCTGTTTAGCTAGTAATGTGGCTGCCAGTCCCAACTTCCAGGAAAGGGAGTCTCAGGAAAGCCCCATGTTCCCCGACTAACTGGGCCCATCTGATTTGTACTCGTTCTGTGATGGTGATGGTGTCACTGTGCCCTATCACAACATAAGGTCCTAGGGAAAGGGGATGTTGGGCATACTGAAGAAAAATTGCTGGCCCCGTCAGAAGATGGGATGAACTTTGCCCAAAGATTGATTAACCTGAGTCTTGCCAAGCTCATCTGAAGCAGAGATGTATGCTTGTAAGAGGCTGAGGACCTCTGGGTTTTGGTCTTCTGGACAGAATCAGTGGTCACTAGGGAGGTGGGGAGGCAATGGGGTTGTTATATTCACCTCTATTTCCAACCCCCTTCTTTTTTTTTTTTTTTTTTTTTTATTTTGGCTGCGCCACACGGCTTGCAGGATCTTAGTTCCCTGACCAGGGATTGAACCTGCGCCCTCGGCAGTGAAAGCGCAGAGTCCTAACCACTGGACCACCAGGGAATTCCTTATGTTCCATCTCTAAGTGATATCAAAACACTCTGTAAGTTTCCCCAAGGATCTTGTCCCACTGTGGAACAATAGGTACACCCACTGGTTAGCAGAGGCTAGTCAGTACATTCTTAGGTCATTTTCAAATAAAAATGCTGGTGTGAAGAATAAATGTAGGAAAATAACTTTTCGTCTTGTCAAAGAACCCAAGATACAAAGATGGGAATCTCCTATTTTGTGGGTCCCTGAGATGTAAATTAACTCTTTGAGACACTTGACTGGCTAACCTATAGTTATGGTGGGGAAGGAAAGAAGTGAGTTCTGATGTCAAGAATGACTACAGAGAACAGGAAGGCAGCAGCAGTAGTGGATTGTTGTAGAACAGGAATCAAACTTTTTCTGTAGCGGCCAGACGGTAAATATTCTAGTCTTTCTGAGTCAACAGGTAAAAACGAGGATATCATATAAGTACTTATATAACAAGAGAGAAAACAAATTTCCACATTTTTTTTGTTGACAAAATTCAAAATATAATAATAACTGAGTACATTTTTTTTTTTTTGGACGCACCATGAGCCATGCAGGATCTTAGTTCCCCAACTAGGGTTTGAACCCAGGCCATTGCAGTGAAAGCGCCGAGTCCTAACCAGTGGACTGCCAGGGAATTCCCATAACCTAGTACAATTTTTGGTAGTGCAGGCCTACTAATGAGAAGAATGGGATTCTTTGGGCGGGGGAGGGATAACATTTCACTTAGTTGGGGTTCAAAGTTAGTGTTCTCTCTCATCAAATCGATTGTGGATGTTCATCTGTACATACCGTCTTAGCTTGTAGGCTGTACAAAAGCAGACAGTGGGCCGTTTGCCGATGCATGTTCTAGAATCAATCTACAAGTATACTACTGTTAATAATGTCAGATAACATTCATAGAACATTGACCACATGTCAAACACCAGGCTAAGTGTTCTGCTTATATTCTCTCATTGGATCCTTCAATAACCTGGTGATAGAAGTTACTCCTGTTCTTTTCATTTCATAGGAAGGACAGGAGGGTGAGAATAGGAGGGATGGACACTTGCTCAAGGTTGTCTGTCTAGAAGTGGCAGTAGAATTTACACCCAGGTCTGTCTGAATGCAGAGTCCAAGTTCATAACCACTAGGCTAAGGCACCCATCCAAGAAACTGACATGACCAAGGCCTCCATAAGATGCTGAACCTTTGTAAACACGCTGTATTTTTATTTATTTGCTGTTTTATTTTTGTTTCCTCTCCTACCTGTCTGTCTCTCCGAGTGATTGCTTCCATCACCCTGCAAGCAAAAAGGGCTGGTGGTTTCTGTTTAGGAATATCAGCGGGGTGGAGAGAGAGGTGGGAGGGATGGAAATGGGTACCGCCTTCTTTTTAGTCAGAGTAAGGGAAGAACCCCAGGGATTTAAGAAGATGGTGTCAGCTTTAATTAAGAAAGCAGACTCAACCCAAAGGTTTATAAAAAAGCTGTAACCTTTGAACACTTAATTCAGAAGGCACTTCAGGTTCTCTCATTTGACTTTTTTTTTTTTAACCCTTCCGCCTACAGCGTTCTCATCCATTCCCTTTATCCAAACCCATGTTTTGCTCAGCATTGTGTTGGTCAAAAGCCCCTCCCAGGGAAGTCCTTGGCGGTCCAGTGGTCAGGACTCGGTGCTTTCACTGCCAAGGACGAGGGTTTGATACCTGGTTGGGGAACTAAAATCCCGCAAGTCACGTGGCGCAGTCCAAAAAAAAAAAAAAAAAAAGCCCCATCCCAGCCAGTTTCTGGGGGTCTCACTGTTCATGACAGGCCTCTGTGGCCCTCCAGACCACAATTTGGAAGACCCACGTGGTCCAATCTAACACAGTGCCTTTGCTGGCCCAGGTGTGGCTACCAATACCACAGAGGTACCCTGTGCTTGGCTGGGTGCTCGCCAGCTGTGGGCACTCCCTAGGACCTGCTGGTCTACATACCTACCCAACTAGTCAGCAACGGGCAATGGGATATTTGAGCACCTCCTAAACTACAGTATAATTTTTTCCCCAGACCCTCTGTGGGAGGTGACGTGATTCCAGCAAATCATTGCAACTCTTAGGAGCCAGCCCTGATAGACAAGCATATTGTCAAGAATATTTTCCTCAGAAACCCACAATTTCTATCGTTATACAATGGCCCCAGAATAGGTGGAAGTAGCTTCTGTACTTTGAGGGGATCTGGCAAAGCCTTTCCTCCCCCTAATAATTTATCCCCTGGGCATATTTTTGTCCAAAATTCTTCAGTCATAGATTTATCCCTTTGGCCAAGCATTGCCCTTTCTGGACTCTTCTTAAGAGGAAGTCTCTGGTGGAGGCAACACAGAGGATCTTAGATGCACTGGGTACCAATCGTGGGACGGCCTTTCTGACACTGTTCTGAGTGCTGTATGATACTAATTCATTTAATTGTCATGACAACTCCATAAAGTGGGTTCTAGCATCACCCCCATTTTACAGATGAGGAAATGGAGGCTTAAGAGAAGTTAAATACTTTGCCCAAAGTCACACAGCTAGTAAGTGGAGTTAAAACTTGGGACTGGAACCAATGTTTCTTGTCTTTCAGTGTGAAATTGTGCCAGGGGTCCCCAAGACCACCCCCAGCTTCACTGATTCTCTAGGAGAACTCACAGGACAATGAGGACCACGCTCCCAAGAGTCCTCTCCCAGTGCAGTCACGTGGGACACGCTTAATTCCTCCAGCAACAAGTTGTAGCAACACGTGTGGAATACCTACCAGGGACACTCGATAGAGACTCCAGCGCCCTAGGTTTTCACTGGGGCTTGTCACATAGGCATCCTCTGCCTAGCACATACCAAAATTCCAGACTCTCAGAAGGAAAGCAGGTGTTCAGCATAAGCCACACTGTTTGTACAAACAGTTAAGGCCTGGTGAACCCCACTCTTACCAGTTCTGGGAACGGTGGGAACCCCCCTGAAATCCAAGCTCCTAGTTGCCAGCCCAGGCCAACCTTGCAGGCAGACCTTTCTAAGGAAAGCACTCAGGCCTGCTACGTTAACTCTTCTTTTTTCTTTTGTGGGATCTTAGTTCCCCAACCAGGGATTGAACCCAGACCCTTGGCAGTGAGAGTGCAGAATTCTAACCACTGGACCACCAGGGAAGTCCTGCTATATTAACTCTTTAAGGCACAGATATCCTTTCCACTCATCTGTGTTTTTGAAAAGGGGCGATTTGCATTTTCCATCTTCTGTAAGGATTGATCCCCTCAGTAAATCTCACGGAATTGCTCAGGAGTAAATTAAAGCATGGCTAAGGGCACTTGGCAGTGTTTGTCACACAATAAGTGGTTGATATTGTCATCCTCACTGGCTGCTTCCTGATCATCTCTGTGTCTCTTAGAGCTGGTAAGGGGCTCCAGTTAACTCTTACGCCTTCCCCACCCGCTCTGTCGTTCCCAGGAGGCCCCTATCAGGTTGAGGTCAACATCTCCAGCACTGGCAGGCTCCCCAACGGCACGCTGTATGCGGCCAAGGGCTCCCAGGTGGATTTCTGCTGCAGCAGCAGCTCCTGGCCTCCGCCCATGGTTGAGTGGTGGTTCCGGGCCCCGGATTCTAGCACCGAGCCCTTCGGAAACAACCTGACGGCCAGCTGCTTCAAGCTGTTTCTGATGTCACAGAACCTCCAAGGGAACTACAGCTGTTTGGCCACAAACATGCTTGGCGGGAGACATCGAAAGGTGACCACCGAGCTCCTGGTCTACTGTGCGTAAGAAGTGCTCCCCTCCCCCACTCCTTCACCTTGACCCTTTGTGAACTGCGTGTTTGTGCCTCCCCTTTGAATACAAAGACTTACCTGATGCACAGCTTCCAACATGCTTCTGCAGCTCCCTCGACACACACGTACGCGTGTCAAAGAGAGTGTTGCCTCTTCTGGAAGCTCACTGCTAACTAGGAGTACGGGAGAGTCCCTGTGAGTCATAGAGGGGAATTAATGCCAAGTCTAAAGTTTTTTTTTAATTGAGGTGAAAGTATATAACATAACATTAACCATTTTAAGATGTACAGTTCAGTGGCATTGAGTCTATCCACAGTGTTGTGCAACCATCACGTTTATCTAGTTCCAAAACATTTTCATCACCCCAAATTGGAAACCCCATATCCGTGAAGCAGTCACTCCCATCCCCTCTTCCCCCAGCCCCTGACAACCACCAGTCTATGTTCTGTCTCTATGCATTTGCCTCTTCTGGACATGTCATATAAATGGAATCAGACCCTATATGACCTTTGGGGACTGGCATCTTTCCCTTAGCATCATGTTTTCAAGGTTCATCTTGTTGTAGCTTGTGTCAGTACTTGCTTTCATTTCTTGGCCTAAGAGTATCTATTGTATGGTTCTACCACAATTTGTTTATCCATTCATCTGCTGTCACGCTCTCCATGAACACAGGCCCTCTAGCGCTGTTAAGAACCAATAGTTCATGAATCTTTATTTTTCAGGTGAAGAAACAACAACCCAATGCACCTATGCACACATTTAGTGGAGGAAAACCACTGTAGAAATAAACACAGGGTGCACTCCTAATCCATGCTAACCAAAGGGAGATGAGAATGACAATTAGCAGGCAGGGCAATGACACACTTACTTTATACGTTATTCAGAGCCTTTGTAAGTCTCGATGCTGTCTATCATAAATGACATTTATCGTATATAAAGTCATATGTGCTTGTTGTAGGAAACAGATGAGAAGAAAGAAGAAAATAATCACTTGTACTCTAACCATCATTTTGGTATATTTCCAATAATTTTTCTTTTAGATGCCACATATCTACAAGTTAAGATCCAAATTTCTATTTATATGATATAAAATATATAAAGGTATATGACATACATAATATATATACTATCTACATACATATATAATATATATCATTTTATATATAATTATGAACACATAGGTTACAACAGGTTTGTAATTTGTTAAATTTTTATATATTCTTCTAAGTGGTACTTGCACATAGCAAAAAAAAAGTGTTTGTTGAGGTTTGGGGATGAATAACTCTCCTTCCTGCAACTCCCTCTAGGGACCAGTAGCGCCCAGTAGAACTTTCTGTGATGATGGAAATGTTCTCTTCTGTATGGTCTAATAGCTACCATGTGTGATGACTAGGAAATGTGAGTAGTCTGATGGAGGAAATAAATTTGTAATTAATGAAAATTTAAATAGCCACACGTGGCTAGTGAGAAATGCAAATCTCTTCCAAGATTTAACACCCAGCCGAGGAAACCCAACTTGTGTAGGGCACTAATTTGTGCTAGGAGCTATCTCAAAGTACACTAACTGGGGTTGATGTTTCTCTGATACCCTGGTTCTGTAACCCATAGGGTCAGCCCAGTGGCTCATCTTAGTCTGTGATTAAGGCCACGTCCTCTGGTGTTTTGCAGCGCCCCCTCCGTCAGCCCCTCAGTGCTGGGCAGAGCTGTCGCCAGGACTGTTCACGCTGCAGCTCAGCTGTCGCTGGGCCGGAGGATACCCAGACCCAGACCTCCTGTGGACAGAAGAGCCAGGAGGTGTGGTTATGGGGACATCAAAGCTGGGGGTTGAGATGCTGAACCAGCCCCAGCTGTTGGATGGCAAGAAGTTCAAGTGTGTCGGGAGCCACATAGTGGGGCCGGAGTTGGGAGCCAGCTGTGTGGTACAGATCAGTAAGTCTGCTTTGCCTTGTCCTGGGGTTCTGGGGTCCACTCACCTTCCTCTTTTCTGGGACAACCCTTTGAAAGAAGGTCTGGGAGAGAAATCCCAGGGTGTTGGAGTGAACTGAATTCCTTCCATTTCTTCCTTCCTTTTGCTTTTTTTTTTAATTGAAGTATATTGGATTTACAATATTGTGTTAATTTCTGCAGCAGAGTGATTCAGTTACACACACACACACACACACACACACACAAATATATGTATACACACATTCTTTTTCATTCTGGTTTATCACAGGATATTGAGTATAGTTCCCTGTGCTATACAGTAGGACCTTGTTGTTTATCCATTCTATATATACTAGTTTGCATCTGCTAACCCCAAATGCCCTCTTCATCCGTTCCTTTCAAACTTTAAAGATGCTTAATGAAACTTCTTGGTTGTAGTCCAAGCTGGTTTTCCCTTGCAGTTTCTAAGTACCGAAGATGGAGCAGTGAACAAGACAGACAAGGTTCATTTACTAGTTATCTCCTGTTATGGAACAAGTTACCCCAGAACTTAATGGCTTCAAACAACAGTCATTATCTCACGATTTCTGTGGGCCAGGAATTCATAGAGGGCAAGGTGCTGACATCTTGATTTAGAACTTCAGACTTTCCGAACTGTGAGAATAAATATCTGTCGTTTTAAGCCACCCCGTTTGTGGTACTTTGTTACAGCAGCCTCAGGAAACCAATACAATGAGTAAGCCAGGGCCAGAGTGTGTTGGGTTGTGTTGGCCCTGGTGAGGTTGTCCTCACAGTTTACGAGGATAATCCTCAGAGGTGCAGCTGTGGAGAGCTGACATGCTGAGAAGTGAGCCCTGCTGTGTCAGCAGGTGCTTGTTTTCCCAGGCAAGTGGCATTCAGATGGTTCACCCTTCCCACTAACTCATTCAGCACACTGCTCCTGGGTGTCCCCTCTGTGTCAGGTACCATACCTGGCCTTGGGCAACAGAAGGGACCAAGACTCGCTTTCTGCCCTAGGACAGGGTTTGGTAAACTATGCCTCATGGGCCAAATCCGACCCAATTGGTTTGGGGACCATTTTTTAAAAATGAGATTTAAGTCACATAATATAAACGTCACTATTTTTTTTATTTTTAGTTTTTGGTCGCACCGTGCAGCTTGTGGGATCTTAGTTCCCCGACCAGGGATCAAACCTGCGCCCTCGGCAGTGAAAACTCAGAGTCCTAACCACTGGACTGCCAGGGAATTCCCTAAAATTCACTATTTTAGAGTTTATAATTCATTGTTGTTTTTTTTTTTAGTATGTTCACAATGTTATACTACCATCACCATTCTAATCCAGAATATTTCCATCACCCCCAAAAGAAACCCTAGCAGTCACTCTCTCTCATTTCCCAGTATCTCCACCGACATCGAGTGTTATTAAATTTTTAGTTTTTTCCTGTTTGCTAGTTGGGATATGGCATATTGTTTTCATTTGGTTTTCTTTGATCGCTGGTGGAGTTGATAGTTTTCATATGCGTACTGACTTCCTATATATTGTCTGTGAATTATCTGTTCATATTTTGTCCATTTTTCTATTGGCTTGTTCATCTTTTCTTATTATTCCATAAGAGTCAGTTAATTTCATAGAACTGTCATGCACGTTATAGATATTTTTCTGGCATATTTGGCTCCTAAACCACATTTCTGCTAGTGATGAGCAGTTTCTGATTTTGAAATGTTCACCTCTGTCAGTCCTGTTCTTTTTTTTTTTTTTTTTGCGGTACGCGGGCCTCTCACTGTTGTGGCCTCTTCCGTTGCGGAGCACAGGCTCCGGACGCGCATGCTCAGCGGCCGTGGCTCACGGGCCCAGCCGCTCCGCGGCATGTGGGAGCTTCCCGGACCGGGGCACGAACCCCCGTGTCCCCTGAATTGGCAGGAGGACTCTCAACCACTGCGCCACCAGGGAAGACCGTTTTTTTTGTTTTTAATAAATATTCATTTATTTATTTATTTGGCTGCACAGGGTCTTAGTTGTAGCGTGCAGGATCTATTGATAGTTGCTTGACCAGGGATCGAACCCGGGCCCCCTACATTGGGAGCACGGAGTCTTAAGCACTGGACCACCAGGGAAGTCCCCTCTCAGTCCTGTTCTTTGAGGTTGCTGCGCTCAGATGGTCTTTGACTCTTTCTTATTAACTTACTCTTTGTAATCCTCACAGTAGCCTGCAAATTAGAATGATTGGTAAGTTGCAGATGATAACATGTGGGAACTAATTTACCCAAGATCAGTTGGCTCGTAAGTGACGGAGCCAACACATAGCCAGGCTGGTCTGACCCCAGCGCCCTTGCTTTTATCCAGGTAGTGCTGATTGCTTTCCTGGTGACCTTCCACACATGATCTAGCAAATCTTTTTGGGTAGGATTTAGGTGCTCAGCATGGTTCCAGGTACTGTGGAGGAATACAAAGTCTTTGCCTTTAAAGGACTTAAACTTTACTTGGAGAGAGAAGTCTGGCCAATGTGGAGCAGGAAATGACAATATCACAAATACAACTGACCCTTGAACACCACAGGTTTGAATTGCGCGGTTCCGCGTACATGCGAATTTTTTTCAATAAATGTTGTATCTGTATTTTCACTTAACAGATATTTAAATTAACTCACTGTGGGGAAAAGTTTGTGTCTGATTAGAGATCACAGGATATAGAATCAAAAGAACTAGGGTTTGAGTCCTGATTCTATCCAAACTGTTTCAGCTTCCTGTCCTTGGGCGAGTCATTTATCAATTCCTTTGCTTCTGAGGCAGAGAGAGCAGGACGTGGATTTTTAGATTTCTCCCAGGTTGGTCCCCCAACCCCCATGTTGTTCAAGGGTCAACTGCGATGGTGACATTAACATTTACTGAGTGCAGATAGAGTGCAGGTGCCAAGTGTTTTGCACACAGTATCTCGTTCAGTCCTCAATCACCCTGTGAGCTGAGAGCTCGTATTATCCCTCAGAATTAGTTTCCTGGAGCTGCTGTAACAAAGTATCACGAACTTGGTGGCTTAAAACAACAGCCGTTTATTCTGTCTCAGTTCTGGAGGCTAGAAGTTTGAAATCAAGGTGTCGGCAGGGCCGTGCTCCCATCAGCGTCTTCATGGGAGAATCCTTCCTGGCCTCTTCCAGCTCCTCACGGCTCTATGTGTTCCTTGGCTTGTGGCTGCATCACTTTGGTCTCTGCATCTGTTTTCATGTGACCTTCCCCTCTGTGTGTATGTCTCCCTGTGGCCTCTCCTCTTCTTATAAGATACCAGTCCTTGGAGTTAGGGCCCACCCTCAATCCAGGATGATTTCATCTTGAGATCCTTACCTTAACTAGTTACATCTGCAAAGACTCCATTTCTGAATAAGATCACATTCTGGGGTTCTAGGTGGACATGAGTTTGGGGAGGACGCTCCATTTTACTGATGGTGAAACAGAGGCAGCCGACTTGCCCAGACTGCAAATAGAAAGCAGTATACACACTCAGAGTGGTACATAATGAGGATGTCTGAAGTGTGTTATGGACAGTAAGTCCCAGGAAGTGAATAAATGATGGACCGATGCTGAGAGAGGGTGAAATTAGCAGAGGCAGCTGGTGGGGTTGTGTTATTTCGCCCTTACCCTTCCATTTTATTTGCAGATCTTGCCTAAGTCTTTATTCCTGTGACCCCTGAGACTTGACCAATAATTTGAATCTAAATATGTGCTCAGGGTTAAGAAATGTGTCTGCAGAAGGGAGCTGACCAGAAGTTTTCCCAATTCCAGGAGCACAGGAAGCAAGCACAGAGCCTGGGCCCTTCTCGGACTCTGACGCCGTCCAGTTCTCCCCGCCTCCCTCTTGGGCACTCGAGCCTGGATGTGCATACAAGTCACCTGGGGGGTCTGGTTAAAATGCAGGTTCTGACTCTCTCGGTCTGGGTGGACACAATATCTGCATTTCTAATTGTGTCCAGGAAGTGCTGATGCTGCTGGTCCGAAGACCACACCTTGAGTAGCAAGGCCCTTGCAGGCGAGGGGTGTCTGGATCATTCCACTTGAAAGGACTAGTACGACCCTGAAGTGTAATGCTAACGTCCACCTCAGGGATCCAGGGCAGTGTAGCCCCCAAGCTGATGAAAAGTGATGCTTTTGGGGAATCCTGCTGCCCAGATCGATCGATCTATCTATCTATCTATCTACCTTTTTTTCTTTCTTTCATTTCTTTTCCTTCCTTCCTTCCTTTCTTTCTCTTTCTTCCTCCCTCCCTCCCTCCCCTTCCTTCCTTCCTTCCTTATTTCTCTCTTTCTCTCTCTCTCTCCCTCCCTCCCTCCCTCTCTCTCTCTCCCTCCCTCCCTCCCTCTCTCTCTCTTTCTCTCTTTCTTCCTCACTCCCTCCCTCCCTCTCTCTCTCTTTCTTCCTCCCTCCCTCCCTCCCCTTCCTTCCTTCTTTCTCTCTCTCTTCCTCCCTCCCTCCTTCCCTCTCTCTCTTTCTTTCTTTCCTTCAGCTGTGCCACGCAGTTTGTGGGATCTTAGTTTCCCGACCAGGGATTGAACCTGGGCCACCCGGCAGTGAGAGCACCAAGTCCTAACCACTGGACGACCAGGGAACTCCCCAGATCTCTCTTTATATGGTGTGTAGCCTCTAAACTGAAGACGCCAACTCAGCCTACGATAAGCTGCGGTGTTACTGTTATGGAGCCCCGCCCCAGCATGTGGTCCGCCTCTTGCAGATCTGTGAGGGCCCAGCAGCACCTGCCCCACCCCTGACGCAGTATCCCTTTAAGTGAAACTCGTTGAATTTATAGGTGCCACACTAGCTGGATGGTGACACAGCTGTCTGAGGGGCGAGTGCTGTGTCTGGCAAAAGTACATGATGTTTGTTTGGGGTTCAGGGGAGGTGCACTGGGGGAATTGTTTGTTTTGCTTTTAATAAAGGAGGAGGGGGCCATTTACCACACTTTGGTTTGGGACCCCCAAATACAGCCATACTGATGAGGCTTGTCACTGCTGCTGGCTTTGTGACCCTAAAGGAAATTCTGGTTAACCATAAAGTGGGGAAGGAGTGATTTAGCAACATGGGGGGAATCTGACAGTTGATCCAAGAAGGAGTGTCCGCAGGTGAGTTTTCTGAGCAAAACCAGGTTTGGGGTATTCTCTTCTGTTAACCTGACCTAGAGAGAGAGGCTTCTGGGTTGTTCCACCCCCATCCCCTTGCCCCTTGCCCCTTCCGCAGATGCCAGCAGTGAAACCCTAGTTTCTCTCTTGGAACAACGGCCAAGGGGAAGCGTGTAGTTTCACTCTCCAGGGCAGGAACCCAACATGCTGCTCTGTATCCCTCAGCTGCTGAAAATATGGATTTCATAAATCCTCCCAAGATGAATTTGCTACCCTTCCCAAGAGGGTGTGCATTTTGGGAAAAGGCTTCTCTTGCAAAGTATACAAGTAGATAGCCATAGTAGACCTCATAGCTCCCTGTGTCCCACTTAAATCAGACCCCAAGGCCACAGGGACGCCACATTCTGAGTTTTCTAGGACAGACCTGTGCTAGACAGAAGAATGGCCCCCCAAAGATGTCCACATCCTAATCCCCAGAACCTGTGATAATGTTACCTTACATGGTAGAGGGGCTTTGCATCTGTGATTAAGAATTTTGAGATGGGGAGAGTGTCCTGGGTTATCTGGGTGGGCCCAGTGTGATCCCAAGGGTCCTTATAAGAGGGAGGCAGGAGGGTCACATGCAGTAGTGAGAAGTGATGACAGATGCAAGAGGTAGGAGTAATTCAAGGAAAGGACTGCAAGCCAAGGAATGCAGGTGGCTCCTTTCTAGAAGCTGAGAAAACAAGGAAATGGATGCTCACCTAGAGCCTCCAGAAGAGACCAGCTCTGGCCAACACCTTGATTTTAGTTCTGCAAGATTATTTCGGACTTCTGACCTCCAGAACTATAAAAGGATAAATTTGTGTTGTTTTAACTGCTAAGTTTGTGCAATTTGTTACAGCAGCAACAGGAAACTAATACAGCTGCCTTCTGTCCCCTGGAACACCCTTGTCAGGCTGTGTGCCCATATCTCATCTCATCAGTATGGTTATTATACATAGAAGCTTACAGCATAAGAAGTAAGGAGATGTGGACCACAAAAGCGTGACTCCTTGGGTTCCATTCTTACATAGAGTGACCAACTCATCCTGGTTTGCCCGGGACTTCACCAGTTTTAGCACTGAAAGCCCCCAGGTCCTGGGAACCCCCTCAGCCTTACACAAACCAGGACATTTGTTCCCCCTGAATCCTAGCTGCTCACTTATTTAGTCATGTGACTTTGAGTAAGTTACTTAACTTTCTCTGTGCCACAGTTTCCCCATCTGCAAAATGGGGATAACAAGATTGTTGTGAGAATTATTAATTGGGTTAATAAGTAGAATGGTGCCTAGCCCGTTGAATGTTCAGCAGATATTAGCTTTTATTATTATATGAGACCAGGTGCAGTACAGAAGTTCCTGGAGTTGCTTTGTTTGGAAGAAGTAATATTCTTGAAATTCTCAGACCACCGATTGAATCTCCTTCAACGTTTGTCTTTCTTTACCTTCTTCTGATGGTCAGGGAGCCCCTCCCTTCTCTCTGAGCCCATGAAGACTTGTTTCGTGGGAGGCAATGTGACGCTCACCTGCGAAGTGTCTGGAGCCTACCCCCCTGCCAAGATCCTGTGGCTGAGCAACCTCACCCAGCCGGAGGTCATCATCCAGCCCAGCAGCCACCACCTCATCACCCAGAGTGGCCAGAGCTCCACCCTCACCATCCGCAACTGCTCCCAGGACCTGGACGAGGGCTACTATGTCTGCCGGGCTGAGAACCCCGTGGGGGTGAGGGAGGTGGACATCTGGTTGAGCGTGAAAGGTGAGTGAAGTGGCCCCGGAGGAGGAGGAGGGCCGAGAGCTTCAGAGGACCTGGCATCATCATGGGGACAGCTTGGTGCCTCCCTACATGTGGGTCACTGCCATCTGGGAGAAGGCCTGTCTGCTTCCCTGTGGCTTGACAAGGTGGATGGGAGAATTATTGTCCAGTCCTAAATCTCTAACATTTGTATAGGGATAAAAAAGTTATTTAATATCTGTTACACCCTAAAGGAAAAAAAGTATATATATATTAAAATAAAATACATACATGTATAAAATAGATATAATTTATATATATATATATATATATATATATAAAATGTAAGCTGAGAAACATAATAGCAAAATGAACACCCAGGAAACTAACATCCCACTTAAGATATAGAACAGTGCCAACACTGCTGGAATTACCTGCAGAGAGTGTGGCTAGTGTGACCAGCTAAGAAAACAGGATGCTCACTTAAATTTGTATTTCAGAAAAACAAATAATAATTTTTTTTTAATGTGCGTCCCCAGTATTGCTTGGGACATACTTATTCTAAAAAAAATATTCATTGCTTATCTGAAATCCAAATTTAAGTGAGCACACAGTATTTTATCTGGCAACCCTACCTGTAGGCCCGTTTCCAGGCTTATCCTGGGCCTTCTGAAAAAGGTGACCACTATCCTGAGTTTCATGTTTTATTTAAGAAAAAATATGCTGCATACGTACACATTTCTACATAATATATTGTTTGTTTTAGAGTTTTGAAAAATGGCTGTTACCATACAAGTGTAGTCTTTTGTAATTTGCCTTTTTTATCCCACATTTTGTTTCCAGAATTTATTCCTGCTGATGTGTATAATTATACTTTGTACCTCTGTACTGCTGTATAATTTTCCATTGTATCACTACTCCACAACTAAGTTATTGATTTTCCTGCTGATGGATGTCTGTGCTGCTTCTGATTTTTTTGTTGCGATGAACAAACCGTGTTGCTATGGAAACCTTTTTACCAGCCCCTTGTGTACATATACCCAGGTCCCCAGGCAAATATTTCTCTAGAATATTTGTACAAGGAGTAGAAATGAAGGTTAGGTTATGTGCATTTTTATCTGTGAGATAACATCAAATTATTTTCCAGAGTGGTTATACCAATTTCCATTTGCAACAGCAGTCATTCCACATTTTCACCCACAGACTTTGTGATTTTTGCCCATCAAGTAGGTGTAAAATGAAATCTCACTGTGGTTCTAATTTGAATGTCTCTGATTGCTAAGAAGGCTGAGCATTATTTCATATGTTTATTTGCTCTTTATGTTTCATCTGCGAAATACATAATTGTGTCTTTTGACGTTTTCCCCTTTCCTATAGATATATAGGAGTTCTTTAGAAATTCCATATGCTAATTGTTAGTTTTACATGCTACAAATATCTCCTTTCAGTTGTCTTTCTTGTTTTCTTTATGGTATCCTTCGATTTGCAGGCATTCTTACTTTAATGTTGTTGACTTTATGAATCTGTTCTTATATCATTAGCAATTTTTGTGTCTTAAGAAATCCTTATCTATCCTATGGTCATGAAAGTATTCTTCCATATTTTCTTAAAGTTTTAACACTTGCCTTTCATAGTTAACTCTTTAGTCCATCTAGAATTGATTTTTGTGAATGATGTGAGGTAGACATCAAGTTTCCTCCACCCCCCAATTTGGATAACTATTTGGTCTAGCACCACATCCTGAAGAGTTCCTCTTCTACTCACTAGTCTGTCTTATATCAAGTTTCCTTCTGTGTGTGGACCTGTTCTTGGATTCCCTATTCTGTTCTCTTTTTTTAAATATATATATATATTTTTGGCCGTCCCAAGCAGCATGCGGGATCTTAGTTTCCCCGACCAGGGATCAAACCCGTGCTCCTAGCAGTGGAAGCGCTGAGTCTTTCTTTTTTTTTTTTTAATAAATTCATTTATTTATTTATTTTTTATTTTTGGCTGCATTGGGTCTTCGTTGCTGCGCACGGACTTTTCTCTAGTCATGGCGAGCAGGCTTCTCACTGCGGTGGCTTCTCTTGTTGTGGAGCACGGGCTCTAGGCGCGCAGGCTTCAGTAGTTGTGACTTGCAGGCTCTAGAGCGCAGGGTCAGTAGTTGTGGCTCACGGGCTTAGTTGTGGCATATGGGCTCTTCCCCGACTAGGGATCGAACCCATGTCCCCTGCATTGGCAGGCGGATTCTTAACCACTGCGCCACCAGGGAAGTCCTGAAGCGCTGAGTCTTAGCCGCTGGACTGCCAGGGAAGACCCTCCCTATTGTGTTCTATTGATCACTTCGTGGTGGCACCAATAACTCACACTCTTAATTACTATGACCTTAACAGCAGTCTTGATGGGTGGAGACACAGAGATTTTAACTTTTCAATGTTCTTCTTTTTTTTTTTCTGTTTTTACTTTTTTTTTTGAATTTTATATTTTTATATAAAATTAGTTTTATATAACTAATTCTTATTAGTTATCTATTTTATACATATGAGTGTATATATGTCAATCCCAATCTCCCAGTTCATCCCATCACCACGCCTCCCTCCAGTATTCTTTTGCATCACAGGCTTTGTTTGATTCCCACAAACTGAAGTAGAAAAATGAGATCTTTATCTTGCTCTGCAGAGAGGTCATATGCCTTGCCCAAGGTCATGAAACCGAGATAAGAGTAGGATCCAGGCAGAGGAGGGGAGGTATTGCCCTCCTAGCTGTTTGTATCATGTGGCCGAGTCAAGGGTATGATTTGTCTTTGCAGAACCTGTAAACATTGGGGGAATTGTGGGCACCATCGTGAGCCTCCTTCTGCTGGGACTGGCCATTATCTCTGGGCTTCTGTTGTACTACAGCCCTGTGTTCTGCTGGAAAGGTAAGGGCTTCCCGGAACGGTAAGGGCTTCCTGGGTCCCTTTGCTTCTCTCTCAGGCTTCTTGAGAGGGTGTGGGTGGGGGAAGGTGGCCCCTGTTATGCTCCCACCTGAAGCTCCATTCGAGAGGTTTCCAAATTGGGTGCAGATGTGCAATAATGAAGCACCTAAGAACCATGCCTGAATACCCTGTCATCTCTCGTGTTGGGTCAGTTTTCTCATTGTCCATTCTTTTGTAAATGTTAGATTGATTAGAAATTTCTGTGAGGCCGAAGTGGATATTATTGGATATTAATGTTTTTTCCTTTCTCCTTTCAGTAGGAAGCACTTTCAGGTGAGTGTTCCCTAGACTCAAATCAAAAATCTATTTCCATGATGTCTTCACTGAGGTTTTGTTTATAACGTTTCATAAGAACAATAATGACCACCGCCACTGGGGACCTACCACAGGCCAGACACGGGGCTGGTGCTTCTTCACGCATTATTACAACCCCGTCATAAATTCTTCAGGGTACTGCTCTTGTCTCCGTGTCCCAGACAAGTCGAGGGAGGCTCAGGGAAGCAAAAAGCCGCTTCTGCAAGCTCATCCAGGGAGTGAGCTGCCGTGCCTGCAGTCAGACCTGGGCCTGACCCGATTCCAAAGTCTGTGCTCTTTGTACAACGCCAGACCTCAGGGCCAGGCACATTGCTGGACTGTCACTGAGGCATAAAGACAGCATGTACATGTTGAGCCCAGTCATTCATGCATTTGTTTTATTTAGTTTTCCTTTTCTAAAAGGAAGAAGAAGTCATAGTCTCACAGCATGTTTTGGAAGACTAGTCTGAGCATGCCCAGAAGCCCCTCCCCAAAGGAAACCTCAGGAGGGGCAAAGCAACTAAATGGAACTTATGTATTAGCCTCCTAAGGAGATTCTGGGTGGGAGCAAAGAACTCTTCTCTTTGCTCCTCTTATCCATTTATAACTATGGGGTATTATTGTTCTGGGACCATCGTTCATAATGAGGGGATTTTATTGTTCTGGGACGATCTTTCAACGGAAAGTGTTATCTTTACAGCCCTGTTTTTGAGGGTCATTCTGGAATGAATCTGTCATTCCCCAGGCTTATTTTTCACAGAAGGGAGCAGCTTGGCATAATGGGAAAAGGCTTTGGAATGAATGGACCTGGGTTCACATGGCAGCTCTGCCCTTCAAGCCCGTGGCTCCTGGAAAATCCCTGACCCTCTCTGAGCCTTTGTCTCCTCATCTGTTTCTCAGAGGCGGGCTGTAAGGATTAAATGAGAATGCGATGCTCTTAGGACTGTGACTGGCCCGTGAAATGTACAGTCTGGCTGGGCAGGCAGAACTAGCAACAAACTAGAGAACAATTCAGTGCCAAACCGCTGGCCGTGGACGCCAAATTCAGTCATAGTTCAAGGCTTCAGGGGGAGGCAGAGGATTTTACTTGGGCCTTGAATAATGACAAGGTGGAGAAATTTCAGTAAGTGCAGGAGAAATAAGGGCATTTCAGGAAAGGAACAGAGTGTCTGTGTACGTGCTGTGAGGGGAGCTGAAATGGTGGGTGCTTGGGACAATGAGGTCATCTGCCTGAGAAGCAGCAGGGTGGGGAGAGGTGGAGCGCTAAAACTCACCCAGCACAAGATACAATTATCTAGACAAATCTTCGGCAGCATCTCTCTGCGAGGTTACAGTCGCACTGTCATCTCACGACTCAACCAAGTTGAATACGTGAAGAATTTTCCATGTTACCAAAGGGGCTGCAAAGAACCAAGTGTTTCCTATTCAGCGAGGGCTGAAGTTGGAGAAAACAGGGTATCTTTTTGATTATTTCTCCCCTTCTGGAAATTAGGAGGCAAGACATGGGTGATGTCATGGTTTTGGTGGATTCAGAAGAGGAAGAGGTGGAGGAAGAGGAAGATGCTGCAGAAGAGGAAGAGGAGGAAGCAAGTGAGAGGGAGGAGTCTCCAAAAGAAGTAACCAAGTACGGCCACATCCACAGAGTGACCGCACTGGTGAATGGGAATGTGGACCGGATGGCCAATGGACTCCAGGCTCTGCAGGGTAAGCTCTTTGTCCTTAGAAGCTCTCTGCGAGGTTGTGGGGGGCTTCCCCGGAAGAAATCTCCAAGGGTCTGTCTTTTAAAGGTTGGGAAAGACAGTTAAAGTTTAATCTAGAATCTGAGAATCTCCTATCAACTACCTACACGCTAATTAAATGGACAAATATTTATCAAGGGCCTGCTCTGGGAAAGGCACAGATTGGTACTGTCAGGCACTAGAAAAGAAAGACGGATGGTAAAGGGCTTTACGAGACCAGTTAGGGCGAACAGACTAAAACACGAGGGGGAAATGAAAACAGAAGGAAGATTTAACCAACCCTCTGCGAGAGCAGTAGAGGAGCTTTGGCAAGAAGGAATCTGATTCCTTGCCTGATGAATGGTACGTTTACAAATCACAGAACCTCAGGAGAAAGATGAGAGCCCTGAGGGGTGCACTGGTTGGGAGATGTTTCATGGAAGATGTGGACTATGAGGCACGTCTTTCAGGACAGCTAAGTTTGCGTAAGCAGAAAGGAGGGGTGGTCCAGGCGAGGGGAATGGCAGAAACCAAGAGTGTGAAGGGTGGGCAGTGTCAAGCATGTCAGAGGATTTTGAGTGGAAAGAACAGGTAAAAGCGGGGATACACACCCTGCCCCACCTGCTCCTCCACCAAGTCATCAGTAAAGGTCTAGAAATAGAGGTAATTGAAAACTGATTGCAGGGGGGAGGAATTCCCTGGCAGTCCAGTGGTTAGGGCTCTGCGCTACCACTGCAGGGGGGCATGGGTTCAATCCCTGGTCAGGGAACTAAGATCCCACGTGCCACATGGAGTGGCCAAAAGAAAAAAGAAAAAAAAGAAAAGAAAACTGATACAGAAACAGAGTCGCCCCTATTGAGATTACTCAGAGTTGGGTCTACTTTTCCCTCCTGTACAGATGACAGCAGTGAGCAGCAGAGTGACATCATTCAAGAAGAAGACAGGCCAGTTTGAGGAAGACAACTGTCCTTTGTTATCCTGTCTCAAAACCTTGGAAAGCTACGTGGAAGATGAGTTTTATATTGTGCTTCACTTGACTTGCGTCCCTGCCTGAGGGCTGAAAACGGTTTGTGGCTCTCAGCAAAAAAAAGGAAAACACACACACATCTTTCCTTCCCTTTTTCTTCTTTTTTCTAAATTGGTTTGATTTACTGTAAGTTTTCTCAACAATGCTGAAAAGCTTTGGAACGGGCAGTGTTGGGGGGAAAGCTGCATTTGGTATCTGAGGTGCCCCTGTCGCTGTGCCCCTGGCTTTCTCCAGGTTGACTGATGATGAGATGGGGGAGGTACTTGGCCTCGGCGCCCTTTGTCACTGTTAAAGTCTGTAACCAGCTCGCCCCAGCACACAAGGGAATACTGTGGGGTGATAAGGACACTTCCTTTTTCACTGCCCCGGTGAGCTGAGGAACCAGGCACACATCAGCTCTCTGGAAAAGGTGAAGGGGGTCAGCTACTGATCCTAATCCGAGGGAGGCACTTTGGTTCGGGTTTTGAGTCGGAAACACCTGGTCTTGAATCTGGACTCTGCTCCTTACCTGTTTCATGGGCTTGGGCAGGTCCTGAGCCTCGATTTCTTCATCTGTGAAATGGGTGAAATCACACCTATCTTACAGGGCTATGGTGGGGACCAAGGTACTTCAGGGTGTGAGCGTGCCTCGGAGGTGCTCCGTAGATATTAGTTATCTTCTCCTTTGCCTTCCTTAGCGGAAGAAGAAAAATGTCAACTGTTCAGTTACAAACTGCTGCCTGGGCCTTCCATTCTCTGTAGAATATTCCAGACCAGGGCATCATCAGAGCTCTCCTGGGGATTTTTGCCTCCCTGGAGATAGAATTCTTTTCAAAAGAGGTAGGGGCTGATAAGAGGAAGTGCCTTTCATTAGAATCTCGCATTTTCCAGAGCTTCGTGTTTAGAAAAGCCTCTTAGGTGATGCACTATTAGCTTTCAGACTTTCCCATCCTTCCTTTCTCCTGTGGCTTTGAAAAAGGCAAGGAGAAATGTTTTGTAACAGAGTAGATCAGTTCGTCTGGCCTCGGTTTCTTGATCTTGGAAATGGGAATGGGAAAGCTTGTTTCCTTCCTACTTCTTAAGGAAGATACGCTGCTCAATAATGCTAAGTTTTGAATGAAAATAACATATGATGAGTTTAAGCTGCTGCTGTTCCCTGTACAGTTTAGAGATTTTTTTTTCTTTCTAATTTCATCCTAATCTCTTAAATGTCAGGGACCTTCTAAGGGTGTAAAATATGTGTGCTAAACTTGAAAATCTGACTTGAATTTGCACTCTTCAATGTTGCATATCCTGCTCTGATGGGCACGACTTAAAGGAGAACTTCCCTCTCCAATAACAGGACTTGGGACTCCTAAGATGAGAAGTGTGTTGCCTGCAGGGTTACCTTGCAGGTGTGGTTGGAGCAGGTCCACTTTCTTGGATGAAGGAACTAAACTGAGGGAGTCACTAGAAGTGAACCCTGTCCCCAGCTCAGAACACTGGGGAGGTCAGAGGCTGGCTCCAATGTCTACCCGTCAGGGATAGCTGTGACCTGCAGTTCTCTTGTTGGGCTGGGTCTTTCGCTGCGTGGAACCTCACATTCTTTTTTTTTTTTTTTTTGCGTTACGGGGGCCTCTCACTGTTGTGGCCTCTCCCGCTGCGGAGCACAGGCTCTGGACGCGCAGGCTCAGCGGCCATGGCTCACAGGCCCAGCCGCTCCGCGGCATGTGGGATCTTCCCGGACCGGGGCACGAACCCGTGTCCCCTGCATCAGCAGGCAGACTCTCAACCACTGCGCCACCAGGGAAGCCCGGAACCTCACATTCTTAACCACTCTAACCAGTCTAAGTTAATGTCATTTCAGAACGGATAATTGACAGGTTGTGTTTAAACTCACTGCACACTGAGCTGGTCTCTGGATCCGACAGTCCACCCTGCAGAGGCAACCATACTTAAAAAGGGAAAAAGCAAAGAAACTATTAGGGGAAAAAAAAAAAAATCCCTAGCTGGGAATGCAGAGAATGATTTGCAAGATCACTGAGATGCTTCCTGCGACTTCCTCTTCTCCTGCGTGCACACCTAATGATAGGGAAATCTTCGAGGCAGGATTTTTCCACTAGTAAATGGGAGCTTCAGGGTCTTGGTGCCAAACATTATTAACCCTTGTCCAGCTGAGCTGTGATTGTTGTCACTTATATCTGAGCCCTGTGTGCACAGATAACATTGCTGGGTCAGTTAAGAGCTGAGGTACTGGGGGGGTCTTCAAGCTTTAAGGATTTTAAAGAATTAGGGCTTTTTTTCTTTTCTTTAAGATGACCCATCCCCAACTCCACCAGTACGTTGACAGCAGGTTACAGACTTTCTGTGGCAAAGTCCAACTTGTTACATTGTGCTTTAAAATAAAATCTTATCTGAATGTATTGTGAACTGGAGATGAAGAGATATACTTACCAGAACCAGGAAGATAAATACTTCCAGGCCATCGCAACTGACATTCCTTTTCCTCAAAACCTGGTGGACATTGGGAAAGGGGCTGTCATAATCCTGTGGCTTTGATAGCAGCTCCCATTCTCACAAGCACACACCAACCCTATTACTGCAGCAGGAAAGCCCATGATGGAAAATTTCCCTAACCCAGGCACTGAGACCTGGAAAATCATCCTTGCTGGGTAAAGTTTATTATGATGCAACATGTGCCAACCGGCATTTCTCACCATGGTCCTGGCCAGGAACTGCTGCAAAAAGAACGAAACAGATCTCTCTGCATTATTTACATTTTAATAATTGGTGTGGAGGCGAGGTTGGGAGAAATTCATTCTGAGGTTATAATATGGATTTTTTTAAGATAATGGAATAAAGTTATTTTTAAATAAATGCTTTAGTCATCTTCATTTAGACCTGATTAATAAACTGAAAGATTTGGGGAAGTGGATTTGCTGCCCCCAATTTTTGTTTTTTTAATTAGCTTTCCCAATATTGGTAACAATATTGTCTTCCTTGCCGTGTTATTCTTTTCCACGACTTGTAGATCCTACCCACCCTCTCATCTCTCCTAAACTCCTCAAGAAATTTGTTCTCCATTGTTTTCTTGCTACATACCCTCAAACACACGCCTCTTTTTGGTCAGATTGTTTTATTTATTTATTTTTGGTGGCGTTGGGTCTTCGTTGCTGTGCGTGGGCTTCCTCTAGTTGTGGTGAGCAGGGTCTACTCTTTGTTGCAATGCGCGGGCTTCTCACTGCCGTGGCTTCTTTTTGTTGCAGAGCACGGGCTCTAGGTGTGCGGGCTTCAGTAGTCGTGGTTCATGGGCTTAGTTGCTCCACGGCATGTGGGATCTTTCTGGACCAGGGCTCAAACCCATGTCCCCTGCACTGGCAGGCAGATTCTTAACCACTGCGCCGCCAGGGAGGTCCCTGGTCAGATTGTTTTTTGTTCTGTTTGCCATGCCCTGCGGCTTGCAGGATATTAGTTCCCTGAGCAGGGATTGAACCTGTGCCCTTGGCAGTGAAAGCGCGAGGTCCTAACCCCTGGACCACCAGGGAATTCTTTGGTCAGATTGCATGCTTTCTAATATTAAAGGGCTAGGGTAGGAGTTGTCATGGAGCAGTAGACTGATGGGCTGTCTGAAAAGACAATTTATATCAGCTGTCGGGTCCTTGTAGCAGTTGGTGGAGTTTCTCACAGGGTTCAGCTAATTGTAGTCACCAGAATGTGTCACCTCACCTCCCACTTGAGGTGGCCCAACTCCACTCCCTGTTCCTGTTCTAGGCCTTTCTCTTGGGTCATTCATCTCTCCCGTTTCTTTACTTCATTCCAAGCTTCCTAAGCTCTAATCAAAGCTGTCCCATTTTCAACTTCCTTCCTTTTTAACCAAACCCATGATTCCTACCTTCACCTCAGTTTCACGTTTGTTTATTTAAAATAAATTTATTTATTTAGGCTGCGTTTGGTCTTCGTTGCTGCGCACCGGCTTCTCATTGCAGTGGCTTCTCTTGTTGCAGAGCATGGGCTCTAGGTGCGTGGGCTTCGGTAGTTGCAGCACGCGGGCTCAGTAGTTGTGGCGCACAGGCTTAGCTGCTCCGCGGCATGTGGGATCTTCCCGGACCAGGGCTCAAACCCATGTTCCCTGCACTGGCAGGCATATTCTTAACCACTGTGCCACCAGGGAAGTCCCCCATGTTCTTTTTAACCCAGTCCCTCCATTTTCATGTCCCGTGTGTGTTTAATCCAAGTCTCTGTTTTCCCAGCCCCTCATTTTACCTTCGCCTGTTTTCACTTCTGTTCCGTGCTGTCCCTCAGGCTTCCCCGGTAGCACCCACGTTCACCCAGCTTGTCCATTTCTGGACCCTCCCACCACTTTTGACCCTCTTTTTCTCTGGCTGGCTGCCCCTTGCTCTCCGCCCCTTTTAATCGCTGCACCTTCATGTTTTCACCCTCCATTTTCCGGTGGGCTTTTTTTTTCTGGTTCCCATTTTTTAAGCACGGCGGCTGACGCCTTCCTCTCATCCTACACTTTTACTCCTACTCAGCCCCTTCATTCCTCTACCGCGGCTCCCATTTAACCTGTGAGCTCCCCGCCGCCTCAGGTTGCCAATTTTACTCCTCTGCCTCATTTCTTCTCT
Organism: Aethalodelphis obliquidens; assembly: GCF_003676395.1. Taxonomy (NCBI): domain Eukaryota; kingdom Metazoa; phylum Chordata; class Mammalia; order Artiodactyla; family Delphinidae; genus Aethalodelphis; species Aethalodelphis obliquidens. Next base: position 13,237,780 of record NW_020837972.1, on the reverse strand, counting down.
CCCGCCGGGGTTCCGGGACCCCATCCCCCCAGTTCTCTCCTCAGTCTTCGCTTTTCGTCTCCCCCATTCTCCTGACCGCCGGCGTCTTCAGGTCCCCCTTCCGCCCTGGTCCGCCCCCACCCCCGATTTTCCCCCTGTCCCATCTCCCCCCGTTTTCTCCTCAGCTCCCCGGTGCCTTTCCGTACCCCCTTCCTCGTTTTCCCCTCAGCTTCACCTCACCCCGTTTTAAACCCACACCTCCTCCCTCCATCCCCGATCATCGCCTGGCCCCCCACTCCGTTCCTCCCATCCTCCCCATTCCCGCCTTTCCCCCTAAGCCCCGCTCCTCCCAGGTCTACCAGAGGCGCTCCATCTGTCCCCTGGTTCTCCCACCCCCATTTCCCCCTCCGGCCCCCGTTTCCCCTCGGCCCCGCTCCCCGACCCCCTCCCCGCGTTCACCTGCCTGCCTCCCACCCCGGTTTTTCCCTCAGCACCCCCCGCCCCAGGTTATAGTCTGTCCTCATAACCCCCCATTCTCCTCTGAGCTCCGCTTCCCACCGCCGGGTTTTCACCTGCCCCCCACTTTCCCCGGGCCCCGCTCCCCCAAACCCCAGGTTTTTCTCCTGCCCGCGTCCACCTGCCCCGCCCCCGCTTTCCCTTCGGCCCCGTTCCCCCCCACCCCCACCCGCACCCCCAGGGCCGACCCTTTCCCGCCCGGCGTCCACCTGCCCGCCCCCCGCCGTCCCGCAGCCCGGCTCCCGGGTTCTCTCCAGCCCGCCCCGGCCCCGCCCCCCGCGCGTCCCCGCCCGCGCCCGCCGCCATGTGACGGGAAGCAGCTGATGGCCTCTCCGGGCGGCGGCGGCGGCGGGCGCGGCGGCGGCGGC